>NC_056729.1:1201029559-1201161886 GCF_019279795.1 Protopterus annectens
AAAAAAAAGGCCCCCCCAAATGGTCCTTTCCCCCCCCAACCCCCAAACAAAAAAATCCCCAAAAGGGCATAAAACCTAAAAATTTAAAACCCCACCCCAAAAAAAAACCCCCCTAAAAATACCCCCCCCCGCAAAACAACATCTGTACTCTTAGGCTTGTGAAAGATGCTACAAAGAACAAAGTGGCCATAAGGCCCAATAAGCACAATGGAGTCAGTGTCTGAACTCTACTGCATCCTCACCCAAACTGCACCTCGACTTCCCTGGCCCTATAAACTCAATTCACTGACAATGGTACCATAAGTGCTTCTCGCAGTTTATGGAGACCCCCTTCAGGGTCTGCAACAACAGAAGCATCCAAACTAATGATGCAACCAAGCAGTCACGTAACGGGGGGAAGAGCAGCCAATTATCCAGAGATCAGGTGCAGAACACATGAAGGCCCTTCTACTGAAAGGTATCTAGAAGAATATCACGCAACTTGGCGAATACTCTGGCCACAAAGGACAGACCCAAATGGCAACACTATGCAAGGAACCTAATACTTATCCAAAGTAGAATGGACCTGCTTTTTGGACATCCCAGATACTGGTGAGTCAAAGAACGTCCACCAAGACCACGCAATCACTCACCAGCAGTAAGACTATTACCACCTGGAAAAAAATCACCATTAAGAAATTCAATCACAAGTGTCTGTCACGGCTGCCAAGGTTCTAAATGGGAAGGCAGTCCCCCATCCACTTTAAAATCAGAAATAAGCAAAGTAGAAGCCCTTGTCACTGTTCGGAGCATAGAGGAACTCTACGGCTCCTTTGAAAGAGCAGAGCTTAATTTCTCTAAAGCAATCTGCAGAGATGGTTTGATCACTGAGTAAATGCCGTTGCGTGAGGGGGGGATTCTGAAGCCTCTCAGACATGGCAGGAGGTAAATATATCCAACAGTGTTTTGTAATACTTGCCAATTTGGTGAACTGGCCCCTCCATGGACAGTAATCAGGAATGGGGCTGTACGGCTGATCAAACTGTCACTGTCAGCATAGGTAAGGAAAGCAACACTGTCTATTACATGTCCTCTTCATTCTACAAACGTGGGATTTGCTAAACCAAAAGTCTATATAGGTATGCAAGTTTAAAAAAAATAAGTAATTTAACGTTCCATCTGAGTTGTTGCTTTTCATTTGTCTTCAACCTGAGGGACTCTGATCTGGCATGGATCAGACTCTGCTGCATACTCCAGCATCAGATCCAAAGACCAAGCTCCTCCCCTACCCATAATGCCCCAGTCTCCCTCCTCCCTCAGATAGAGTTTGTTGCAGAACAGAAGCATCCCAACCTAAACAGTCATGCCAATAAACCTAGCACAAACCACTAAAAGGCTTATCAAAGGGTGAGCTAGACAGGAGAGGGGGTCTATGCCTTTTCCATCTGGTCAACTACACAGCCCACTCAAGGCAAGGGGAAGGCTTGAGGGATGCTTGATAACAAATGAAAAGCAACAACACAGATGGAACATTATGGTAATTACAGAACTTATTTATCTGAAGTTGTTTTCACTTGATCTTCAACCAGAGGAACAAAATCCCCAGCTACCAATAAATCCTGGGATGTCCTCATGGAAGGATGTTTCACAGCACGGCTGAGCAAAAGGATGCCCTGCTCCTGAAAAGATCAAATTTATAATGGGAAATAAATGTGTGCAATGATGCCCAGGTAACCACAGAGCAAATACCTTCTAACGAATCCCTGGACCAAAAGGCCACAGATGTAGCAACACATCTGGTGGAATGTGCCTGGATATGTCCTGGTGGAGATGATCCTTTGGCTTGATTGGATTGATTCAAGTCATGCTGAGAGGCCCAGAGAGAAAAACACTTCCATTTACTTGAATAGACCTTCCTGGTAGAAGATTTGCGAGCCAGTACCAAGATCTTCTTAACAGGAGATGACAGCCCGGGAGTCCTTGATATCACCGAATTGGAGCAGCCAAGCCATGAGCTTCAGGCTGACCAAGTCTGGGTGAGGAATCCCTGAGGGATGTGTAATCAGATCCGGAACCAGATCTAGCGTCCAAGGAGGACACATTAAATGAGACCATAGAGTGAGGAACCAAACTTGGCGAGGCCAGAAAGGGGCAATGAGGATCATGGAGCTCCCCAGCCATCAAGCTTTCTGAATGAACTTGGGAATTAAATGAAGCAGAGGATACGCATACAGTAGACCGGAGAACCAAGTATGAACTACAGTGTCTCTGGGGGACTCCCTGGAGGGGAGCTCAGAGCGAAATAAATCACTGCACTTCGTGCTAGAAGGAGAGGCAAAGATATCGTAGCATGGCTGACCCCACTTTGAATCCTTCCGTAGTGGACAAGATCTTTCTAAGGACCACTCATAAAGCATCAGAATAGAACAGCTGAGCCTGTCTGACAAAATGGACTTCCCCGGAATATGCAATGCCAGCAGAAGCCAGCCAGCAGAGATCACCCACTCCCACAATCTCATGGCTTCACTGCAGAGAGGATGAGATCTGGTCCCCACCCCTCCATTTGTTGATATACCATACGGACACGCTGTCTGTCTGTATGGCAATAGTCCCCAGAGGAAGAAAGGCATGGAGAGCTTGCAGTGGCAAAAGCACAACCCTCCTTCTCCAGGACATTGATATGCAGACTGGTCTCCAGAGAGGACCATGAGCCTTGGGCCGTTCTTCCCATGCAATGCCCCCCCCCCCCACATAAGCACAGAAGCATCTGTGGTCACAGTGATCACGGAGGAGGGAAGAACAAACTGCAGACCCTGAAGGAGGTCCAGGTATTGCAGCCACCAAGAAAAGGCAGCCCCTGTCAACACAAGATAGTTCGAACAAGATATGACAAGGGAAGATCCAGCAAGGACCACTGAACTGCTAAGGTCCACTGAAGAACCCTCATATGGAGACGTGTGGTTTGAACAACAGTGATTGTGACTACCACAGACCCAAATGCTCAAAGAACTGAACTCGCCAGTGGAAGGTGGGTTTGGAAAATGTAAAGCACATAATGACAGAGCAATAACAGTCTGTGCAGAGGTAAAAACACCATGCCCTGAGTAGTGTCTAGCCGATCACCTATGAAATCCAGTACCTGCACTGGTGCCAGTTGAGACTTGTTGGAGTTTAAGGTAATACCCAGGTATTGAGCATTCTAAAGGAGATGATCCCTGGCCTGAATCAGTTGATGCCTGGAGGGAGTGGAGAGAAGTCAATTGTCCAAGTAGGGGAAGACCTGAAAACCCTGCAGCCACAGGTGAGCCGCCACTATTGCCATCACTTTGGTAAACACCCAGGGGGGGCAGTGATGAGCACAAAGGGGAGCGCTCTGAACTGAAAATGATTGGCTCCCAGCCAGAAGCAGAGGAACCTCAGAGCTCCTGCCCATCTTTATATGGTAGTACACGTCCCTGGAGGTCCACAGAGCACATCCAGTTGTTTATCTGCAGGAAGGACAGAATAGATGGAAGGGTGACCATCCGGAATTTTGTCTTGGCAACCAACAGGCTCAGGGTTGAGAGATCCACAGATAGATTAGGTTCATAGATTAGCAGTAGGCTAACTGCCCTTGTGGGCCATTTTAAGCATAGCCAATTACCCCACGTAAGAATCAAACCCCATGCTTTATGCCTCTAAGGTAAGCAACTTAACCATTACACCACCTCCCACCCCAGAATGGGTTTCAAGTCCCCCATCTTCTTTGGCACTAAAAAGAACCTGGAATAAATTCCTGATGGGATTGGTCTGGGGACGGGGGGGACGGGCTGGATGACTCATTCTGCAGGCAGCCTGGTAACTTCTGTGGCTGCCTCCTCTAGTTGACCGGGTGGCATGTCTGGGAGGTGTCTGGGGGGAAGGGAATCAAGTAACCTCTGGATATGATCTATAGAGCTCAACAATGGTTTGTAATCGACTCCCAGGATGTTGGGTGCAGAAATAGTTGCCCTCCAACTGCCTCCAGAGGCGAGCAGTCAGGCAATCCCAGAGGGTTGCTGGAAGGGTCTGTCCAGGAAGGAGTACAGAGACCCTTGGTTCTTCGTAACCCCTCTGGAACAAGAGTGGCATCTATCTTATCCACCTCTGCCTCTGAGGGAAAGCGAATCCTAAGCATCTTGGGAAGAACTGTGAGACTTCCAAAAGTACTTTTTGACCCCATGCGGATTCCTTGTGAAGGATCATTGTGGGGTGGAGAAGCAGATCCACTCCTCGTTGCTCTGGACTAATATATCATGAACTGTTTTTCCAAACAAGGTGGAACCATAATAAAGGCATTTGTGAAAGACACCTTAAAGGGCTCCAAAAAGGCAAAACTCAGGAGCCAGGCATGATGCCTAATGGCCACACCTGTTCCCACAGCCCTAGAGCCACCCTCAATAGAGTGTGAGAGGAGCCTCATGGATGTATTAGAGATGGAAGTGAGGGTGGGAAAAAAAACTCTCTTCAGCGGACATGGACCCTGAAGCAGACTCCGCGATCTCCTTGACCAGGTCCCTCTGCAGTCTGATTACATGTGCCAAGTAATTCAGCGCATGCTAGGCAAAGGTGGCTGACTCATAGCTCAGCTTCCCAAAATGATCCATCGCCTGGGACTCTGTGTCTGGAGGATGGACTGAAGAGCTCACCTGGGTGAGCTCCTTTTTGGTGGCCGCTGCAACCATCATGGCATCGACAGAGGACTCCTTGGATGAGTGGGGCTTATCAGAAAGAGTGCAAAGTACTCTATCCGGGCTCCTGGGGCAAAGCTCAACTGTATCCAGTTCCTTCCATGCCCTAGATGGGATAAGAGCTACTAGGAGATCTGCAGGGGGGGGGGGGCACCCGGGAGGTAGAAGGTCCTATGCTAAATGCCTCCAGAAAAACCAACTCATCTGGGTCAGGCTTAAGGATAGACCACCCACTGTGCTGACAAAGGATCTCCATGATGTCTCCAAAGGAGACATCGTCCAGGGGTGATTGGGGGCAGGGATGACAACCCTCCCTTTCCTCAAAGTCGGTATAATCTGTGAGAGACTCCAGAGGGGAGTCTAAGTGCCTCCTCTTACACGTATGCTTCTGAGGGGGCTCCTCATGAGGAAATTCCAGGGAGGACTCGGAAGCCTCAGAATTCCCATGGGAGAACCTCCTGGGGCAAACTGGCAACAGGCTGCCCCAAGGGGGCAGGATGGCAGACTCCGGTCCAGAAAGAGTGAGCCAGGATAGACTCAGAAGACGAGTGTGTAAAGGGTCTCGAAGGAACCAAGAGAACCCTCTCAACCACCTCGAACACTGAGGGCGAGCGGATCCCCAAAGTCTGAACAGCCTAGGCTGGATCTGCAACCCCTTGTGCAGAGGGGGGAACCAGCCTTGGGGCTCCAAGAAGAGGGGATGACCCTGAAAGCCTTGAAGTCGACGGCATCCCCTCAGATCAGATGCAAAGGCTACAGCTCTGAGAGTCAGTCTGCTCTGAAAATTTTGGAGCCGAGCCACTTAGGGAAATGGTCAGAGTCGAGGTACCAGGGAGCATTGGTGCCAACCCCTCGACACCCAGGAACCACGGACACAAGGACTCCAAAACCGGGGGTCGGATTGGAGAAGGAGTAATTGGGAGAAAGGCAAACTGCATGCTCCCGGTCCCAGAGGGGGATGCAGCAGGCAAGACTCCCAGTTGAATCTGGGCCCAAAGAAACTTCAGCATCATCCTGTCTATCTTGACATCAGACAGGCTCCAAGAGGACTAGATAGAAGAGCTTACCGACCCAGGCCTGTAGCGGCGCCAGGGGAAGCAGAAATTGGGGACCGATTCTGGGGAGGTCTCCGGCTCGAAGAGCTTACTAATCCGGACCTGCAGTGGTGCCAGGGGAAGCAGAAACTGAAGACCGAGCCTGGGGAGGTCTCCAGCTCCGGGGGAAAATGAGGAGACCAGATCCAAGGAGAACTCCAGGCCAGATCTGTGTGGAACTTGGCTGGGGTTTCAGCCAAGGAAGAGCCATCTGGAGGATTGCTTCCTCGGCCCATCCTGCTCTTTTGAACAGGCATTCTCTCTTGGAAGGAGGTGGAGTCCCAGAAGCTGGGGCGGAAGAAGAGGCCCCAGTCAGAAGGGGAAGAAAGCCCTTCAGTACAAGCTTGTTCTTCCTGTCGATCAAAGGGCGGAGGATGAATACCACGCTGATCGAACAGGAGGTGCCTAAGTGGGGAACGTCCAAACAGACAATGCAGAGTGTGGGCATCAGATGGAAGGAGCTTATGCCCACACTCTGTGCACCTCCTGAAGCCAGGTTTAAGGGTCTCAGCCATGGCCAGGAAGATGAGCACACTCACACAAGCACACTCTAGAGAAAGGCAGAAAAGGAAAGAGAAGAAAGCGTTTTTTTTTTTAATACACCAACTCCTGAGCGCAAATGGATTGGATGGGGTTAGAAAGGATAAGAATAGGTCAAAGATGATAAAAATAGAGAAAACAAAAGTGCCAAAACAAACTTACAGACAAGTAGAGCTTGGAGCAAAGGATGAATGCTGCTGGTCAAAGAGAGCAGCGAACAAGATCTGAAGGGAGGAGGGAGACAGTACAGTTGCGTACACTTACCATAAATGTAGATGTTAGAGTGTCTTCACTGTTGCAGTCATGACTGTAGGGTTCTCCCCTGCCGGCAGGCAGTCCTCGGTCGGCCAGAATCCCAAAGACTGGGTCCGGCGTCAGCTGTTCAGCCATGCTCCCTGACGTCAGAGCGTCAGGATTACAAAGCTGACAGCCGATGCCATGTTCTCCAGTTTTTCTTGCCCCAGATGTCAGGAGTTCCAAAATGAGTAAGATCCCATACCCTTTGCAAATACACCTCAGAAGGGGGGTGAAAAAAGGGACCACACAAAAGAAAAAATAAGTGGGGACAGGAGGGAGGGAAACCCAGACTGCAACAGTGAAGACACTCGAACATCTACATTTATGGTAAGTGTACACAACTGTACTATGTTCATCGTGTTTCACTGTTGCAGTCATGACTGTAGGGTTGAATCCCAAAGCAGAATAAAAGGGAGGTGGTCATAAAGTAGAGGGGGCGGCTAAAAGGCCTTGCAAGACAGCAGAAGCAAAGCCTGCCCTAGACTTAGCGTAAAGAGGTAGATTGTAGTGCTTAGAAAAAGTATGCACTGAACTCCAAGTTGCAGCTTCCAAAATGTCCTTGGTAGGAACTCCTCTGAGGAAGGCAGCTGAAGTGGCAGCAGCTCTGGTAGAGTGAGTCCCTATAGTCCCTGGGATTTGCTTTCCATGGTGTGAATAGCAAAAACTGATTCCATGAGCAATCCATTTGGAAATGGTCTGTTTTGAAAAAGCTTTACCTTGGGAACTTGAAGCATAAGAAACAAACAATTGCTCTGATTTCCTGATGTCCTTGGTTCTGTCCAGGTAAAAACGTAGTTGTCTGTGTACATCCAAGGAATGCAAGATCCTTTCCCCCTTATTTTGAGGATTGGGGAAAAAAGTTGGCAAGTGAATAGTTTGATTTAAAGCCACTTTGGAAATCACCTTAGGCATGAAAGTAGGATTAGTCCTTAAAGACACCCTGTCTTAATGAAAAATAATATAAGGTTCCACAGCCATGAGAGCTTGCAACTCCGAAACTCTCCTGGCAGAGGTCAGAGCTAACAGGATGGCTGTCTTCCAAGATAAAAACTTTATGTCAGATGTGGCAGCAGGCTCAAAGGGAGGTAAACTGAGTTTTTCCAAAACAAAGTTGAGATCCCAAGCAGGAATGGGAGGAGATCTAGGGGGCCTTAAGTTCTTAGCTCCTCTGAGAAACTGTCTCATGAGCTGGTGGGAAAAGATAGGAGGGTCTGTATTATAATGAGCAGAAATAGCAGAGGCATGTATCTTTATGGAAGAGAAAGAGAGACCCTTATGTAAGAGGTCTGTCAGGTAAAGTAAAATCAGAGGAATGTCAGGAATAAGAGGGTCCGAATCCTGAGCCTGCATCCAGGAACAAAATCTTTTCCATTTTCCTGCATAAGATTTTCTAGTGCTAGGCCGTCTGGCTTCCAAAATGACATCCATAACCTGCTTGGGTAGGAGAGAATGAATCATAGACCCTGGATTAACCAGGCCGCCAGGCTGAGAGTTTTGACATGGGAGTGCAGAACCTGACGCTGGTGTTGGGACAGAAGGTTCGGAGTCTGTGGTAAAACCCAAGGGGGGTCCATAGAAAGGTTTTTCAGTGTTGGGTACCAAAACTGTCAAGGCCAATTTGGGGCCAGCAAAATTATCACCTTGGGCTTGTCCTGTTTGATCTTTAATAACACCCGTGGAAGAAGGGGTAGAGCCGGGAAGACATACCCAGAGAGGTTTCTCCAACTGAATGATAGTGCATCCACTTTCCAAGCTAGTTCGTGGAATGTCCTGGTGCAAAAAATCCGTAGTTGGTGATTGAGGTGGGATGCAAAGAGGTCTATGTGAGGACATCCCCAGACTGCTGTAATCATCTTGAATATTTCGGTGTCCAGCATCCATTCGTGTGGGTCCGACAGGTTTCTGCTCAGACTGTCTGCCAGGAAGTTTTGCTTCCCTGGTAGAAACTGAGCTTGAAGTTCTAATTTGCAAGCTAGAGCTGTGTTCCACAGATTCATGGCTAGTCTGCAAAGGGGATAGGAATGTGATCTGCCTTGCTTGTTTATGTACCACAAAACTGTGGTGTTGTCTGTCCGTATCAGTAGTTGCCCTGGTTGTAGAAGATTCCTGAAAGCCAACAGAGCGTTCTGAACGGCTAGCATTTCCTTTAAATTGATATGCAGGTGCTTCTGATCCTTTGTCCAAAGGCCCTGCAGACAGTTGCCCTGCAAATGGGCTCCCCATGCATAATCTGAGGCATCCGTGGTTAGTATCTGACTGGCTGGAGGCAGACTGAAGGGTTTCCCTTTGTTTAGAGTACATGCCTTGGACCACCAAAGGAATTCCTTTTGAAGACAAGGCAGGACAGTGATCTGTATGTCTAAACTGTGGCAATACTGAGACCATACACTTTTTAGGTACCACTGTATTTTCCTCATATGTAGTCTTGCATATGGTACGAGAAGGATGCAGGAGGCCATGTAACCCAAAGCCTGCAAGAATTTCCTTGCAGATAGCGGAGTTAATGTTGCCAAGGTTTTGAAAGTTGAAGCCAGCTGTAATTGTTTTTCGTATGTCAGAAATACCATCTGGGTTGTTGTGTTTAGAAGAGCACCCAGAAAAGTTGTCTGTTGCGAGGGTGTCAAATTTGACTTTATGTTGACAGTGAATCCCAGGAACTTGAGGAGTTTCTGAACAAATTCTAGATGCTGGAGTAAGACATCCTTGCTGTCTGCCTGAATAAGACAATCATCCAGATAAGGGTAAATTTGAATTCCCTTGAGTCTGCAATAAGCTACTACTGGAGCCAGGCACTTGGTAAAGACCCTGGGTGCAGTAGACAATTCAAAGGGCAGCGCAGAGAATTGATAATGCCTTGCTCCGGCCTTGAACCTGAGGTATTTTCTGCACTCCTGCCTGATGGGAATGTGTAAATAAGCCTCCTTTAAATCCAAAGTTACCATCCATGCATTTTTGGTCAGCACTGGGAGTAGCTGCTGTAGAGTAAGCATCTTGAATTCTGGTATTTCGAGAAAAGTGTTTAAGACTGACAGATCCAGAATGGGTCTCCATGAGTTTTGCTTTCTGGGGACTAGAAAGAGCCTCGAGTAAAAACCTTGTCCCTTTTCTGAAAGTGGAACCAGCTCTATGGCTTTCATAGCCAAGAGGGCTTCCACCTGGTTTAAGGCCTCTAACCATTGATGTTTTGGTAGATCTGGCCATCCGCATGGTCTTGGTAGGGTATGAAAATGGAATTTTTAACCTCTGGAAACCACATCCAGAACCCACTTGTCTTGGGTTATACGATTCCAATTTAGGTGAAAGAGAAAGTTTTCCTCCGAGAGGGGCTTCCAGGCAAGAAGTTCCTGCAGCCCAACAGAGGGAGTCATTGAGCCTGTTTTCTATGAGCTTGTGGTCTGTCCTCTCCTCCCTTAGGGGTGGAAGCAGTTCACCGTCTTGGTCTATAAGAGGCTTGCGTTTGAGGCCTTCCTCGGGAGTGCCTGTATCTACCCCTCTGAGGCCTGTCTCAATTGAGAAAGGACCAATTTTTTGTAGGCCAATTCCTACTAAATCTGGGTGGCTGTACTTGTAAGAAATCCTTAACCGTTTGCATGGATTTTGCCTTGTCCTCCATCTTCTTTATCACCTCTTCAGCCTTAGATCCAAACAAAACATTATGCTGAACAGGAGCATCCAATAACTTAGCTTTTACTTGATCTGGCAAGTTTTGTTCCTTTAACCAAGCATGCCTTCTAATGACTGTACCAGAGGCAGCAGCCCTACAAGAAGCCTCTAAGGCATCGAATCCACAGTTAAACCATGCTTCCCAACTTGTTCAGTGGCATGCATTAAGTCATGTAATTCCTTATCATCTGCACAGGCGGAAATGGAAGTTAGCTTTTGTTTCAAAACAGACAGAAGGAATTGCTGGTATTTCAGCATATGAAATTGACAGCTTAAAGCCCTGATAGAAGTGTACACTTTTTTGCCCCATCTTTCTAAATATCTGGAATCCTTCTCAGTGAGAATGGGGTTTTTAGCAGAAGCACCCTTAACCCCCTTGGGGCCCTGAGAAATGGTTTCAGGATCAGCAGTAGGGTTCTTGTATAAAAACTGGTGGGAATCAGGAACCCTATAATATCTGTCTGGCTTAACAGGAGCTGGAGGAAGAGAGTCAGGAGTTAAGTTAGCCTCTGAAAAAGCATCACCCACAATATCCAGAACAGGAGTAGCCAGGGGTCTATGTTGGGGAAGAAGAAGAAAATCCCTTAGTCTTTTCTTAGATTAGCGTACTCCTGTCCTTCCCAGTGAAAATGTTCCCTCATTTCATGCAAAGTTTCCCCAAAAGAGAAATCCTCAGGGGGAGAAGCTGAAGGAATGGATTCCTCAGCATCAGAATCCTCATAAGGAGGGAAAGAATATTCCTGGTCAGAAGAAGAAACTGAAGAAACAGAAGCCTGATCAGAGGAGTCATAATACACTTCCTGCCTTGGCTTTTTATCTGGAGGGGGATGTGAACCCCTAATCAAAGTAAGTCCTCCGCCATCTTAAGTAACTGTTTCTGAGACTTGGGTGCCGGATCAGAAGAGACCTGGGCTGCAGTCTTTGATTTGGAAGGAGTCTTTGCCTTTGTCTTTGGCTTTGACTTTATTAGAAGCTGAGTAGGCCCGAAAACCACTTCGGAAGCCGGTACCTGCACAGCGGCTCCGGACCCATCTGAAGGAGCATTGTCCGAAGGTCCTGCAACAGAAATATTCAAAGGCCTAGTTGGGCTCCTCGTGGGAGTTCGTTTCGGCTATCGGTTCCGAAATGGCCGACGACAGGGGCTGCAAAAGCGCCTCACTGACGACGGACGAACTTGAAGCTGGCTCTGCTTGTACAACATCGTCTGATTTGGACCTCGGAGGCCTGTCTTTATCCTTGCGTCATTTGTGAACTCCGGTAGCCGGAACCGTATCCGACGACATTTTATAATTAAAACACCTACCGAAGTAATGAAAGGCAAAATCGTACCTTCGTTTAATCGTACGCTGATTGAATCTAGCACAAAACCAACAACTAGCTACGTCGTGGTCAGGGCCTAAGCAAGGAATACAGTAAGAATGAAAATCCTTATGAGGTATTTGCTTCCCACATGAAATACAATTATTAACTTTTTCTGACATCGGACTGGAGCAAGAAAAAGTTTCAACGGGTACTTAGCTTTGAGTAGGAGAAGAAAGTCTTCGGACTGAAGTACGTTTATAAAAAATTGTCAGGAGTCAGCCGACCGGCACTTGCGAACTGCTATCACTGCACGGCAAGAAAGACTGGAGAACATGGCGTCGGCTGTCAGCTTTGTACTCCTGACGCTCTGACGTCAAGGAGCATGGCTGAACAACCGACGCTGGACCCAGACTTTGGGATTCTGGCCGACCGAGGACTGCCTGCCAGCAGGGGAGAAACCCTACAGTCATGACTGTAACAGTGAAACACGATGAACATCTAGTCAAGCCTCCAAAAGCAAATTCTGGAGGCTAAAATAGCCTCCCAAGCTAAGGATAACCATAAGGCATTTTTCATTTACCTTAGCTAGCCTCCCAAGCTAAGGATAACCAGAAGGCATTTTTCATTTACCTTGGGTATCTTAAAGGCAACACCCAACATTGTGCAGAATTGGTTGTAGATGGCATCACCTACACTTAACAGAAGATGTACCAAATCTGCTGGCCGATAAATTCAGCTCAAATTTCACCTTCTCATCCACCTCAGGTTACCCATCATATAATAACCCTCCACCATTCTTCTACCAGTCATCACCAAACAGGTCGCCACTGCTCTCTCTAAAACTAAACACTGTTTTGACAGATCCCCAACGATATTCCAGGATGATTCAAACAGCCTGAAACAGGATCTATCAGCCCATTAGGATCTTTACCCACAGCCTCTGGACTGGCTTTGTAAATGGGGTGCAGGACAGCAACAGCCACCCCTCTATGTAAGAGGGGACCATCAACTGTACTGGAAAATTGCAGATATATCAGCTTTACTAGTCTTGCATGCAAGGCCATGGAAAGAATAAACATGGATCTGATAAATAAAGATGTAGGACACCTCCAAACAGTGGACCCAATCCAATTTGGCTTTGTCAAGGGCAGATTGTGCCTACTAAACCTGGTAGACTTCTTTGAGAAAGTCACTAGGGCCATGGATGAGGGTAAAACGGTGCATACTACCTACCTTGACCTGGCCGAGGCATTTGACAATTCCCCACTCAGGTATTATAGGTAGGGATTTATGCCCAGGTTGTGTGAATGTCTGTCAGCAGTTGGACAGCCAAATGGTTAAAGGACAGGACACACATTGTTAAAGTGGGTGAATCCAGATACAGCAAGAGACCAATTACTAGTAGTGTGTGCCACTGGGCTCAGTGCTAGGACCTCTCCTCTTCTGAATACACTTCTAATTGCAGAAGGCCTCTGGCTAACAAAGTATGCCAATGACTACAATCTGAAAGCAATCACTGAATCCCAAAATGATGTATATTTCTTTCAAACGGGTCTGATTCAGATATACGACTAGTGCCATGGCCTCAAACGAAATGCAAAAAAATGCATAATTATACCCTTTGGGAAAGTCAAACACCCCAGCAAATACAGTATTAATAGTACACCCCTGAAATTGGACTCAGAAGCAAGATATCTAAGTACACAGTTAAAGAGCACCCGGAACTTTGACAGCTATGTGTCCACAGTGGTGAGGAAGTCAAATGTGGCACAACTTATAAGTACTGGTATGGCATCCAGATCCAAGGAAGTTATAGTCACACTGTACTCAGCCCTCATCAGACCAGTAACAGAGTACAATGCACCTTTTTGCATGTACTTGATTAGGCACTTACAACAGCTGGCGCGATCTCAAAGGTTCCTCACAAAGAAAATACAGGTTATAAACATGTCCTATGTGGATAGACTGAAATCCCTATCCCTTTACTTGTCTCCTACTGATTAAGGGGTGACCTATGCCTAACCTACAAGGCACTCACAAATCCAGCCCTGATGGAACTGTTCCACATTCGCAAGACTAACAGCACGAAGGTCAACCGGCCTAGAGATCTAAATCTGGTCTGTGACTCAAAACAAAACTTGTTGGAGAGACAGATGTGTGTCTCAGCCATTACCCTTTTTCTGGAACAGGCTTCCTATTCACATTAAGCAGAGCCCTTCCCTGGTCCTCTTCAAATGCAACTTGAAGCAATGGATGGGGAATCCTAAGTTCACTCCTGGGGTAGCAACTATGCTCTTTATGGATAGGGGCAGTCTGTAAAATACTCAAAGGCACAGGCACAAACCTAAGCCATCCTCTAACTCTTAGGAATCACTGGTTGTTCAAGTGTTTACCCAATTTATCACACAACAGACTAGTTGTTCAAGTTTTTTAAATTAGTTTGTTAATATTATTTGTTTTAATGGTTTGAAGAAGCAGGATAACCACGAAAGCACTTACCAAGTTTATAACAAACATATCTGTAGATTTGACCGGCCTATTTTTTTTATTTTCTATGTTGTTTTTTGATAATGTCCCAGACTAACTGTTCCTTCACATTTTGTACCTTCAGAATATTCTCTCTGTTGCCTCAAAACAGGCCATTTCAATAATGAGAGTTTTTTCTAGCAAAACCGTACAGCCCAATACGTTTTTATTGTCAAATCTAAAGCTTTGTGCTCGACTTCCAACTCTTATTTTCTGCTTGAGAAAACTGCTGCTGTTCTAAAGAAGCCATTTTACTTTAACTTAGCTATACTAGCCACTGCTGTCTCAAAACTGTCAATTTAGTCAAAATCAACTGCAACTTCTGTGATCAAGATGTGGCTAATTTATCATTATCTTGATTTTCAAGGTTACAAATTACTGAACGTTTTTATTTTTTGAGTGTACAGGTGAGCAGCTTGCAAAATGTTAGTAACTAATTTACTTTTGGCAATTTCAGAACCATCTGCTTTCTTATTTAAATCAATATCATGCAAGTCAAGGTCTACACCAAGCTGCAATTTAAGCCTGTTTCTGGACTTTTAGTGTGAGAAAGGTGCAAGCTTAGACTTCAGTGCTTTGATAAACTTCCATCTCTAGGAACACAGTTAAGGCCCTCTTTCAGTTCTGCATAATATCGTAACAAATAAATGTCCTTCGGACCAGGAAGATTAATAGTTGCAAGTGGTGCTTTCTCCTCTTGATTTCTGTTCAAGTATTTTTTTTCGACACTGTAAATATGTCCGAATTCAGCAGTTCATTCTATCCTGGAGAGCTTACAATATTACATACAATGCTTAGGATGTATGCACTAATAAAAAAGAAGCTCAGTATTTCCCTACGTTATCTACATAATTCACATTTGGCTGTAATCTACATTTTGCAGTCTGCAAAGGCAGTAGCTGAAATAAAGATGCTGATGCAAATAAGCCTATCAGAGACACACCAGTGAGCTACACTGACTGGGAATGATGGCGAAACACCGGAGGATTGTTTACTAACCTATCAAGAAAGGTTGCAATGCAATTAAAAACAAATCCAACCATTAAAACTTATAAGAAATTAAAAAAAACACACCTTCTAAAAGCAAATGAATGGGTCACACTGGAAAGGTAAAAAAAAAATCAGAGCTGGGAAAGCAACAGACAGCAATCTGCAACATCAAATATGATTTACATGGCATAACCAAAATCCGTTTCAGGGAAGCGTTCACTGCTTAGCATCATCTGAGACGCAATTTGAACATAATACTACTGTCTGTAAATGGATGCAGATAAATTTAAGGAACAATGAAAAAAAAAAACAGACAATCCACAACAGTGTTCAGTTCAAGAATAAGAGAAAGAAGGAAAAAATTGCCCCCTCCAAGTTTTAAACTGCTTATCCTTGCAATACTGGAAAGGCTTTTAAGATGCATTTGTACTTGTGATGTGTGATCAGGCTGACAGTGGACCGGAAGTTTCCAAACTTCAGGATTACACAAGCAGCAAACACAGTCTTCCTGCAACAAGTATGATTAAAATTTGGGGGATATAGGATTACTGCAAAAGTAAAACAATTAAATATCAGTAAGCCATAAGCTTTCAAATGATAAGATACATGTGTAGGAAATATGGTGGCAGGAATAAAAAGTGGAAGCAAGACCTCTACTGCCTGTATATTACGTGCATTTCTGGAGGTAGCTTCTCATTAGCTTGCAGAAGAGTTTTCATGCACTCTTAATGCAGTACAGCAGGACAGTTATAGTATGTGGACAGGTTCCCAATGTGGGGGAAAAACATTATGAAAGTAAAAACTATTCCATGCACCAAGTAAGTGGAGCAAGTGCCCTTCTACAACATACACCACTTAACTGAAAACAGCACCCTTTTACAAAATATAAAGCTAGTCAATACTGTTAACGGCCACTGCATTCAACAGAACAGACCACTCTTGTTCAAAATAAGAGTAATAGAAAAGGCAAAATTAAGCTGCAAAATCATATTCTTACCAATGATGTTTGATCTTCAAAAGGTCTTGTAATATTTTTCCTAAAAAAAAAAAATGTATGCATAGTTAATACAAGTTAAATTTCATTTACAGATTTGTATCTACAACAGCATTTATTAGTAACAATGCAGCATACTTAAGTATTACCATAGCACTGTAGTTACCAAAAACCATATGCTGGCCGATAAAGTGCATTTGCCTACTCCAAGACCAAATGGTCATCAAGTTTGCTAAAGACTGCCATATTCTGTAAGCGGCTAACAAGATAGCTTTGTCATCTGTGGCACTTTTATGGAAGGAAAAAATGTTAACAGATTTATGGGCAAGTCCAATGAATAGCTTAGCAAGTTGAACTTTCTCTGGCTGAACTGGTTAGTTAACTACAAGTCTGGAAAAATCTAATTCTGATGTAGCCATTTCAGATGTTTATCAAACTGAAGAAAACTGGGTTCATTATGCATTAAATCCTTGAAATCTACTGCATCATTGTACTGTCCCAACAATGCTAAATTATGCTCTGCAGCTACACCATGTACTAACTCTGAATATGTTTTATTTCTTATACCACATCACACACAAAAAATTCCAGCAGATTTCAGAGTACTCGCACCTCAATTTTTGTTTGTGGGAATCCACTCCAGAGTAAAAATATTCTGCTATCCTTTTATGCCATGCTACACTGCTGTAATAAATCTCCTCTCCCGTGCTCAAAATTTCATTCCTTCTTAGACCAACCACTTCATCTCCGTGCCAGAGTTAAGGACAGTGAGAATTCCTCCACAAAAGCAGTTCTTGACCACTGTCTGACATGCGGTCCTCCTACAAGGAATCATGCTAATGGACTATTAAACTTGCTTGCTATTTACTGAAGGCCCTTTCAGCCAGCATGTGATCTTTGTGGCAACTACTGGTGCCCAAACAAGAGGGTGAAGCAGGAAGACAAAGCAGACACTAAAGGTGGGGGGGGGCTCTGTGATCAAATAATGACAAGTACTCCCAACAGCGGTCCTCTGTAGTAACCCTTGAAAAAGCATAAAAGACAGAAAGGATGGGGTTTTAGGGAAAAAAAATAAAACCTAATGAACATCTTTTGGATGGATGCTCAGTATCTAGACCAAAATCCATATTCTGATCTTTGTGGAGATGTACACCAATGACTATGAGAACCTACCGCACATGTTCACATTGTGTACACTGCTAAAGTAAGCACTAAGGAAGCCAACCTGGGAAGGAAAACCTTTTTAATGTTGACCAGAGATCTACTAGTATTCTAATCACACAAAATGCAGTGGGTGACTCACTCTGGCAATGGTTTGGTCACTGCAAAACCATCCCCATCTGGTGAAAATGCAAACAACTGATGATGATTCTTCCTTAATTCACACATTTGAAGGAGGTAAAACTGCAAGTGGTGAAAGATAACCAAAAAGAAACATGTTTTCCACCTACTCTGCAACTCAGAAAAGAGAAATGGGAGGTTAATACACAGACTGGGGGAGTGCATATAATATCTTGGACAGGAAATGAGAATTACCATAATGGACACCTGTTCCTTACAGGAAGCCAAATAAGGTCATGGAAATCATGCAAGGGATTACAACTTGGTAGAATTTTCTGTCGGCAAACTACAGTACGTTTATAAAAGGCAGACAAGCCATTCATTAAGTTTTAGTCTCACAGTGGAGAGAGAATTTGTACAGGAGCATGAAGTAAAGAATTCCCTTCCAAAACCTGTTTCAGTCTGTGCTTGGCCAAGGTTCAATTACAATGTACAGAGAGCTGTGATTTAAGCTCTGACAGAGTAACTAAGGACCACGTCAAACAGGTGCATGATGAACAGACTGACCATGTAATAGGGGAACAGAATTATCCTTCTGGCAAACAGGTAACCTTCTTCTAGTTGGGTCTGCCTGTACCTTGACTGAAAGGAATCCTGGCATCATCCAAACTATTAGAGATGGCAGGTGGGTTTAGTGAAACTACAGTCGCAACCAAACCATCAGATGCAGGCAACTGTTTTCCCACAGAGGGATCAGAAGTAAATGCAGAAAGTAAGAGATTTTTCTTAGTCTACCAAAAATGTACTCAATACCCACCCAATATGATATGCTGAAGAGAGAATTTAAATGGCACAGCTGTCTAACAAACATCAAGAGAGTTCAATCTTCAGTGTGTCCCACTTCCTAAGACTATGTGACTACTGATCATTCAGCTGAAGCGCCACAACTTGTTTCAAGCTACAGTGCAGTACATCACGCAGAGTAAAACATTCTATTGTAATACATCAAACTACATATACACATTTTTCACATTAAGCTTCATCAGATATTACTACAACACAGATGCCATTTTTGTTTTATTGTTGGGCTCAAAGTATCCATAAGAATGCTCAGTTCCTTCAGAAAGTGCACTGTCATATGAAACTGCACTCCATGGTCCATTTCTCAAACGTAAAGCACTTCTTTAGACAGGATACTGGTGCAATCCTCATGCTACAGAATTATCCTTTAGTCTCAAAGACAGTCTTCAGGAGCACCTCCACAGCTTTTAGGCCAGGAAAAACATCCTCATCTTGAATACAGGTGTGTTGGCATTGTTTTGGTTCACTCCACCATCAATGCACCACCCAAAGTGGGTTCACTGTTTAAAAAAGCCTTCAGTAGGATGGGCACTACGGGAGAAAGGGGAGGGAAGAAAGAAAGAAATAAGAACCCCATCTCCAAGTGATATGCCGGGACTACAACACTAAAGAACGGATGCATAAAAAAATCTGAAAAAGGATTCTTCATCCACTGACAGCACTATCTTTGCCAAAAAAAAAAAGTAGTATGCGAAAGCCACAAAATTACTCTTGGATGCGAGATCCAACACGCATTAAGAAGACACGGGCTGGATTGCTCCAAGAGGCATTTCCCAAACAAATTCTAAAAGTCCTGGGTCCTTTCCATGAGAAAAAAAGTAGAGCCCCAAAAGGCAGCCAGAACTGCCCATATAAATGAAGCATGTTGCTCCAGAAGCAAAGTGGGTTTTGCTCAATTGATTGTGATTGCAACCAAGGTGACACCCATGGGAGGGGGGGGGGGGGGAATCACCACGACAGTCTACTAGGAACGGACCATCAGCATCAGGTTATCCACTTTTAGGAATGCAAGGAAATTGTGCTGCTAAAGATTGTCTGTCATAATGACCAATACGGTCATAATCATACTGGGGTGAAGGCTAGATCACACTGCAGCACCTTATACTGGAAGTGATTCTCACTCAATATGGAACCTACAACGTTTCCTTTTGTTCTGCCTTTGTTTTACAGCATCAGGAAATAAACATCCGAGTTACATTTTTGTGAGTCCAAAAGCATTAACGGATTCTGAATTTTAGACGTAACCGAGAAACTGCATTTTTTTCACTTACAAAAAGAATGACATTTTATTGTGATAGCGGCCAAGACAGACTGCCATGTAAGTGCACTTGATTTGCCCCACACTACCCACTATGTTACTGCTGTGTTCTAGAACCAGTGGTTTGTGTTGCATACCCCTTCTTATGTACAGTTGACATCAGAAGCCCTTCCCACTCTTCCCACTTGCTTGTACTGTGAAGCACTACAAAAATCATACCTGAAAAGCCCTCCCATCACACTGATTAAAACTTAAATCCAAAGCATAAAAATTGGCAGGAACACCACAGCTTCTCACAGTAAAAGTATTTACTTGTAAAAATGGACCAGATAAGCGCTTTCACGTTGTAAAACCAATGCTTCTTCAGATCATAAAAAACACAAAAATCACAGCTCACTTTAAAAACAGTTAGATGTTCAATCAGCTATGTTAATTCAACACTTCATTAAACCAATTTCCTCCCTTTCAATACAGGTTTTAGAGACACAAGCATATCAGCCTATAGCCTCAAGATCCACTGAAGTTCTACTGTTTCAGTATAGTTAGTGAGATCACCCCCACTCCCCCGGTGACCCACATGCACTATTTGTGGTAAAAACAAACTCATGTCCAGCATTTTCTTTAATAGGTTTAGCTAATGCATTGTTCATATTGTAAGTCCTAATCTCATGAGAATGACTAAAAAATCTTTCTTTTAATCTTTTATTGGTCTTACTAACATAAGAGTCCTGTACACGACTTGCACATGGCTAAATAAATCACATTTGCTGTACTACAATCTGCACAGAATCTAGGACTATAAACATCCACGGATGAAATATATTTTAACACTTATTCCTGTGAAATATATTTACAGGTTATGCAATGCCTGCAACTGTATGTACCAAGTCTGGCAGATAGCAAGTTGATCTAGTATTACAATTCCCTGTGCACAGTTGTCTTTTCAAGTTTAAACAATTTTTATACATAAGAGGAATTGTTCCCAACTATTTCAGCTGTTTTGAAAGTATTTCCCATTTTGTTTTGTATAATATTACATACAGACCCTACATCATTCGTATACTTCAAACCACATCTGAGTTTACTGACAAAGCTCCTATGCTTATGTGCACTAGAAGCACGTCTAGAGAAGTTTGGGGCAGCAATGTTTTTTCTATCCTTGTCCATCCTCTCTTTATGCTGTATTAGAAGTTCCTTCCTATATCCCCTTTTCAAAAAACATCGACTCAATGCATCAATGTTTTCATGAAATGTTTCCTCTTGTGTGCATGGCCTAGAGGCTCTCATGTAGTGGCCTCTTACTACATTAAGATATATATATGCCTGAGGTGCATACTATCAAAGGACAAATAACTATTTTTTCAACATCCCTTTCGGAATAAATTGGTATCCGACCCATTTGGTTGACCATTAATCGTACATCCAAAAAATTTCTCTATGACATGGACACAGTAAACCTCAAAAATTCAGTGGTATGGTTAATGTAGTGAAGAAAACCATACAATTCATACCACAAGATAAAAACATTGCCCACAAAACGATGATAAAATCTGATGTGTGGTCTGTATACATTATTGTCAAGCACAAATTGTTCCTCCCATGAGTTCATTACTGCATCTGCATACGAATTTGCACAAGGGGTGCCCATGGCCACCCCCTATTTTTGTGCATATAAGCAGTCACCATACAAAAAAAATAGTTTAAAAACCAAATCCAGCAAGCAGCAAACCATATCAACCTGACTGTTGTCAAAATTCCCTCTGTCAACAGTTCTCTAATGGTATCAAGGCCATGCTCATTTGGAATGCATGTAAATAAATTCACTAAATCAAGGGCACAAGAAAAAAACCCTGTTATATCACCACAACTCTCCAAAAACATGAAGAGGTCAGTTAAAAATTGCTCAGTGTCCCTGTGTACAGAAGAGACCCAAAGCCAACATTGTCTTAAGCTTACTTTCCACATATAAAGAACATGTTTGTGTGACCCATCCTTCCCCTGATGCAATCAAACGTAGGGGTGGTTTGATCAAAGATTTATGAACATTGGGAAGGCCCTTTATCCATGGTATCTTAGGTTCAGTCACATACAAAAAAATCAAACAAGTTACGGTCAATGGAAGTTTCCATAAATAATTCATATAAGGGACTATGTAAAGCTCTTTCCAATAGTGAGAATCAAACCTTGCAACTTGAGACTGAAAGGCATACACATACACCTTAACCACTGTACCACTTGGCCTTTCAGGTATAATTTTGTACATAACCTCTGATTTGAATAACACTTTAGTGAGTGTACATAATCAATAATATCTTACCCTCTCTCTCCATGCTGACCTGTACATGTGTTGTATCCTCATTCAGCATGGCAAGCATTCTCAAATTATAATC
This sequence comes from Protopterus annectens, assembly GCF_019279795.1. NCBI lineage: Eukaryota > Metazoa > Chordata > Ceratodontiformes > Protopteridae > Protopterus > Protopterus annectens. The sequence continues at coordinate 1,201,051,444 of NC_056729.1, forward strand.
TTTGTGATTCATGACTACTACAGACGCTCCTTTAGAGGGTCTGATGCTTATAGCCTGATTACTCTTTAAATAATTTAGGGCTCGGTGCTGTGATGCTGTTAAATTATTATAACCCTTAGCCCTTTCTCCATGCATGTATTCACATAACTCATTTTCACATATTTTTAAGCAAAGGCATAGATGAAACAAAAACACTCGGCTGCCTAAATCGTGGTCTGTTAGTAGCATTAGTTTTAAAGTCAAATTTCGACAAAAGTCTTAAATCAATCAGATCATCACTCACCTCTGATTGTACAGACGGAATAAAACAGAGTCCCTTATTCAGAACAGATTGAATGGTCAGAAAGGTTATACACTATACAATTCACCTCATCATCTTGCGTATTCTTTGTGGGCACTCACTGAAATGTTTCCTCTTGTGGCACCCTCTGCTGAGTGAACAAGATGACTTATTCACCGGTAAGGGATGAGAACCCTGTTTCTCAGTTGGTCTTACTTTTGGTCTGGCTTCCATGTTATGCCGTTGTACTGCGTTACCTCCAGACATCAGATTACTCGATTGTGGACCATCATTCACTAAAGTGTTATTCAATGCAACATTCTGTACACTATTATGGGACAGCAGCACATCAGTTCTTATGGTATCATCATCTGCTCCTTCTACATCCTGCTCCAGTCAAGGTTCTTGATTTTCTGGCACCATCATATTATTCTGGTCAAGCTCAGGAGCCCTTTGCTGGCCACCCCTCTTCTCTGTTGTTCTTGGCCATACAAAAATATGGACAGATACAACGTTATTATAATCTCTTATTAGTTTCCTAGTTTTTATAAGCTGGAGTTTCAGTTCATAATTAGACATATTGGTGAAGGTATTTTCTAAAGTATGCATATACATTTCACCCATAAAGTGCTGCTCAGTATTTAACCTGCATGCTTCTACTGCCTCTAAAACTCTGCTCAAAAGGCAGAAAATATTCAATCAAGAGGTTGATGTATTTGAAGCTCAAGTCTAAGTTCATTTGTTGCCATTGTTTGATTAAGTCTGCATGCATTTCACCATAACTAGGCATACAAAGCATTCTTAATACCCTAGGGATGATTTTACAGTGCAGACAAGCCTCCAAATGGAGGCACTGCTATTGTTGTCTCTAACAAACAAATTGTCTTCCAGTTCTCTTACAAGTTTCAAAAACTCAGGAAAGTCATTACTTACAGGTTCTCTGTTTCCACAAAATTGAGCCCAACAAGTGGATTCTACCTAAGTTTATCACCTTACTCCATCTCTGCTGCAGGCATCTGCTTGAGGGATTATATTCCAGTTCTATAGTTGCTGTCTCAGCCATGTCCAGGGTGGAACTCACAAATAGAACCAAGGCAAAACACAAGACCCAAGTCCCAACCACTGATAAAGGTAACTGCCAGATAAACACCAAAAATCCAAACCATAAAAATGGCAGGAACACCACAGCTTTACTGTGTGAAGCTGTGGCAGGAACACCACAGCTTCACACAGTAAAATTATTTGTAAAAATGGACCAGATAAGTGCTTTCACGTTGTAAAATCAACGCTTCTTCAGATCATAAAGACAAAAATCACAGATCAGTATAAAAACAGCCAGATGTTCAATCAGCTATGTTAATTCATCACTTCATTAAACTATTTCCTCCCTTTCAATATAAGTTTTAAAGAGACAAGCATTAAAACCAGGATGTTTATCAGCCTGTAGCCTCAAAATCCATTTAAGTTCTAGTCTATGTATAGTTAGTGAGATCACCCCCTCGGCGACCCACAAGCACTATTTGTACTACTCTAAAAACAAATGCATGTCCAGCATTTTCTTTAATATGTTTAGCTAATGCATTGTTCATATTGCAAGTCTAACCTCATGAGAATGACTAAAAATTCCATCTTTTAATACTTATAAACAAAGACACTGGCAACCTTCAAACACTGGACCCCACCCAGTTTGAGTTCGTGAAGGGCTGATCTTGTCTCCTGAATCTGAGTGACTTCTTCGAATCGGTCTCCAGAGCCGTGGACGAGGGTAAGGCGGTCCACACAGCCTATCTGGACCTTACCAAGGCCTTCGACACCATCCCCCACTCTGGAATCATAGATAAACTTACTAAGCTGGGCATTAATCCCTACATCACTCAATGGGTTGCCAGCTGGCTTACTGACAGAACCCAGACTGTAATAGTAGCAGACTCCAAATCCAGCTCCAGACAAGTGACAAGTGGAATACCTCAGGGTTCTATCCTGGGACCGCTCTCGTTTGGCATCTACTTCTCTAAAGTACAGGCCAACACTAAGGGACTCTGGCAAGCAAAGTTTGCAGACGACTGCAAACTGGGAGGTATTACTGAATTCCCAAATGATGTGGATATTCCTCAAAAGGGTCTTACAGAAACAGATGCTTGGTGCCAGAGCCATGGGCTCAAGCTTAATGCCAAGAAATGTACAGTTATCCCCTTTGGGGAAAAACCATGTACCCATGAATTACCACACAGGTGGCAGTTCACTAAACACCAAAAGTGTGATGACAGACTTAGGGGCACAGATGGACAGTGGTCTCACCTTTGATGACCACATCGCCACAACAGTCAGGAAATCCTATGTGGCACACCTCATCAGTAAGAGTTTTTCATCCAGAAAAAAAGAAGGTCATTGTCTCACTGTACTCATCCCTCATTAGACCCATTACAGAATACAACGCCCAGTTTGGTATGTACCTCACAAGACATCTGCAACAGCTGGAAAGGCCGCAGAAATACCTCACTAAAAGAATCACAGGCCTAAAGCAGATGCCCTATGCTGACAGTCTAAAAGACTCCAGCTATACTCTGTGGCATATAGTCTACTCAGAGGTGAACTCTGCTCAACATACAAGGCCATGTCAAACCCTAAGCTGTTGGACATGCCCCACTTAAAGAAATCCCAATCCCTCAGAGCCACACACTCCAGGGATCTAAACCTTGTCATCACAATGAACAAAACATGCTGGAGGAATAGGTTCCTGACCCAGAGACTCCCCATACTCTGGAATAGACTGCCCATACATGCCAAGCAGAGCGCCTCCTTGGCCCTCTTCAAAAGGAACCTTGACGACTGGATGGGAGACAGGAAATTCACCCCGGGATCATGTCAGTCGCCCCGCTAGACAGGGTCCAGGGAAGTAAATATTGTGGGAAGAAATATCCATGGAATTGTTATGGCTAGGCTTGTATAGGCCCTAGGGCTGATAGCCTTGGACCAACCTATGAACCAACAAAGAATCCTGCACAGGACTTGCATGTGGCTAAATAAATCTCATTTGGTGTACTACAATCTGCATAGAATCTAGGACTAAAAATATATTTCATCCGTGGATGTTTAAACACTTGTTCCTGTGAAATATAGGTACATACTCTGCAATGCCTGCAACTGTATGTACCAAGTCTGGCAGATAGCAAGTTACTTGACCTAGTATTACAATTCCTTGGGCACAGTTGTCTTTTCAAGTTTAAACAATTTTTATACATAAAAGAGGGATTGTTTCAAACTATTTCAGCTGTCTTGTTGTCATAAGTATTCCCCAGTTTTTTCGTATATTACATACAGAGCCTACATCATTTGTATACTTCAAACAAAATCTGAGTTTACTGACAAAGCTCCTATGCTTATGTGCACTAGAAGCACGTCTAGAGAAGTATGGGGCAGCAATGGTTTTACTATCCTTGACCACCCTTCTCTTTATGCTGTATCAGAAGGTCCTTCTTATAGCCCCTTTTCAAAAGAATGTGGACTCAATGCATCAATGTTTTCATGAAATGTTTCCTCTTGTGTGCATAGCCTAGAGGCTCTCATGTAGTGGCCTCTTACTACATTAGGATATAGGTTTGTCAGTAAACTCAGATTTGGTTTGAAGTATACAAATGATGTAGGCTCTATATGTAATATTATACGAAAAAAATGGGGAATACTTATAAGTGACAAAACAACAGCTGAAATAGTTGGGAACAATCCCTCTTTTATGTATAAAAAATGTTTAAACTTGAAAAGACAACTGTGCACAGGATTCTATGCTGGTAAGACCAACAAGAGATTAAAAGATAGAACTTTTAATCACTCTCATGAGATTAGGACTTGCAATATGAACAATGGATTAGCTAAACATATTAAAGAAAATGCTGGACATGAGTTTGTTTTTAAGAGTACTACAAATAGTGCATGTGGGTCCCAGAGGGGGTGATCTCACTAACTATACTGAAACAGTAGAACTTAAATGGATCTTGAGGCTACAGGCTGATAAACATCCTGGTATTAATGCTCGTGACTCTTTAAAACCTGCATTGAAAGGGAGAAAACTGGTTTAATGAAGTGATGTGAATTAACATAGCTGTGTTTTTAAACTGAGCTGTGATTTTGTGTTTTTATGATCTGAAGAAGCACTGGTTTTAAAACGTGAAAGCGCTTATCTTGGCCATTTTTACAAATAAATACTTTTACTGTGTGAAACTGTGGTGTTCCTGCCAATTTTTATGCTTTGGATTTTCAGTGTTTATCTGGCAGTTACCTTCATCAGTGGTTGGGACTTGGTTCTTGTGTTTGACCGATTAAAACTTCAGATTCCCTTTCATAGCTTGCCATCCACCAGCTACAGAGTGAAGTACCTACAACTTTAACTATCATTTCTAGCTTATTTTTAAAATTCTCTGATCTAGTCCTTAGTATTGTCCTATGTGATCAATAAAAAGACCTAGTTAGGAAAAATATTTAGGCAGAACAAGAACAAACATACAATACATATAAGGGGAAAGGCATGATCCAAAAATGAGACATGAAAGGGTAGCATACGTTGGACAAGAAGTGTGGAGTAGAGATTTGGGAGGTACTCAGTATGTGAATCAGCTGTTTGGCTTAAGGAGCTTTGGTATTCCCAATTTCTGCTTGAATGGCAGCTCCTCCAAATGGGCATCACCCTAGGAGATTCGAGGGAAAGATTCCACACCCCTATGAAACAAAGCAGCTTCAGACTGATAAGGGATGACTTGTTGGTTGGCAAGGCAGGGGGAAAGAAAGCATATAGAAAAAATATTATTCAGCTTCAAATGTTTGCCACTGGCTGCTTATTAACATACATGTTCATAGATTAGTGCTAGGCTAACTGCCCTTATTGGCCGTTTTAAGCCTAGCCAATTACCCCATGTGAGAATCAAACCATGCATCTTGTATCTGTAAGGTAACCTTAACCATTATGTCAACCCCCCACTTAAAATGCTCTGTGCATCATGCCCCAACAGCTCCACTCATACATACACAGTTGACTGCAGTAAGAATACAACCCTTACCTATGTAAGTTTATGAATTAGAGATCAAAGTACTTAACACACGAACCTCAGCACAAGTCTATAATATGGATAATTACCAGACTTGGCAAATTATTAACTGCTGGCATAGTACAGTTGTGTACACTTACCATAAATGTAGATGTCCGAGTGTATTCACTGTTGCAGTCACTACACCTGGGCAATCCGCCGGCAGGTTGCCCCCAGTCGGCCCGACCAACAACGTCCCGGGTCCTGCGCCGGCCGCTTTCCCCTCTTTCATGAAGTCAGGTCGTCAGGGGTACAAAACATGCCGACGCCATTACATCAGTTTTTCCTGCCCCAGATATCAGGTGCCCCCCAAATGGGGAGCAAAAAATATATACAAGTATATAATTTAAAACACAAAAAAATATACCTCCAAACAAAATTTGCTTTTGTTTGGAGGTACATTTTTTGTGTTTTAAATTATATACTTGTATATATTTTTTGCTCCCCATTTGGGAAAATATACCTCCAAACAAAATTTGCTTTTGTTTGGAGGTACATTTTTTGTGTTTTAAATTATATACTTGTATATATTTTTTGCTCCCCATTTGGGGGGCACCTGATATCTGGGGCAGGAAAAACTTATGTAATGGCGTCGGCATGTTGCAACATCTCTTCAGCTCTGTCCCAACCACTTATCCATACTTCCTCTTTACACTCTCCACACATTGCACCAAACCTATTTAATACTGCCCCTCACCTTTATTACAAATATAGGCTGATTAATTGCACCAACCCAAACCAAACAAAAATTAAGTGCAAGAATAGCGAGACCAGGAGAAGAAAAAAAAAATGCAAATCCCTTTTAACATCTGGAACTTGAGAGAAACCTGAAGTAACCATCTAGTACACCACCAGATGAAATAAACAGCATAGAAAGAAGAACTATACAGGCAATCCCCTTTTTAACAGCTTAGGACCAGAGAGAGGCCTGTAGTGACGAACAGGAACTGTTTACTTGGATATGAACAAAAATGTAGAACACAGTGAACCAATAAAAAGCAAATGGAAAAGAGCAGTATAAAATCCAACAGACTTTTGTCCATTTTACTTGGTTCGTGGTTGAACACAGCTTTGCGGTCACCAGGACTTGTTTTACTACTTCCCATGCACGCTACCATTCATGTTTATGTTTTCTGTTACATCTTAGTTATTGTTGTTGAACAGCTGTTACTGTTGTTGCTGATATTTTTTCTGCTAGCCATAGATCTTTCACTGTGCTTGAATTATGGCATTGCCATTTAGCAACTTATTACATCACTGTCTTGAATTTCTGTTGTGCAAAACTCCTATGCTCTACTTCTGACAAGGTTGGCAGCTGACTCACTGGTAGCCTACTTGGCAGTAGCCTTAATTCTTCTGACTCTCTGTGGTTCAGCGTAAATCAATAATTACATCAATTAGCAATAGCACAACAGAGGTTCACCGGGTAATTAACTTACTCTAAGCTGTTACTTGAACGCGGCAACAAAGAGATTATTACTAGTGAGATTGCTGACTCAATGATCATGGACACATGACACAATGGACTGGGTCACGAAACCCTACGATATGTTGATAAATGCAGAGACAGCTGTGCCTAACAGAAATGAGCCCAAACAATCATATTACACAAAACAAAAAGCCATAGCCAGGATTTGGAAATCAGGATATGAAGCGCGCAGCGAAACACAAACTAAACTGTGAAGAGAGGGCCGGACGCACGACAACCTTTTAGCTTACGAAACAGCTTTATTTTCACGTTAAAAAATAAGCCAAATCATGTATTTTTCACACTTCAATTAGAATCTAGCAATCCTCATAGAATATGAATGAATGCCATGTACTGAATACAAATGCTAAATGTATATGACATTGAACAGATCATCCACAGATGTAAAATATAGAATGTATGGTGTGAATAAATATACCACTTGTACAATAACAAATAATGTCATAAAGCCAGTTTTTATATATATATATATATATATATATATATATATATATATATATATATGAAAATAGAGACTTATTTATATTACAAATCACCAACTGTACTCCCATCTAGTGGTCAAAACTGGATGTGCATTGAATTTCCATCCTAAATGATGTTCTCTATTAAAGGATAGTATGTGAATAAATGATAAATATGTATATAAAAATGTATATAAAAATCTATGAAATATAAAAAAAATATATATATTATATATATATATATATATATATATATATATATATATATATATGAAAAATAATGATTATATAATGTGCATTTTCTAAATATGTGAATAAATGTTGTTGCAAATAAGTTAAATATATTACACAAATATAAAAATGTAAAAATGGATGATCACAAAACGTAGAACAGTGACAAACCATAAATTAATCACATAATAATAATGAAAAGTAATATATTGTATATATATGTGTATATATATATATATATATATATATATATATATATACGCAGGCATGTCACGTAATGGAGCAAATGTGTGAAAAATGTATCTCTAAATTCTATACCAACCCCTAGATCAAATGTATAAAAACATGGTGAATAATCTAAAAAAGTTTATAAAAAATGGATTGATGCAAAATGAACTATCAGAAATGTACCAAATAAAGAAATATAAATATGAATATAAATATAAATATAAATGTGAATATAAATATATGTATCAAATATATAATATATTTAAAAATATATAGATATAAATATGAGTGTATTATATCAAATATATGTGTGTAAAAATGATACTCATGACATGAAAATGAAAATAAAAATTGAAAAATGAAAATAATTACAATTTAGCTGCCCTTAATTTTAAAAACTCCTACTTACACTACAATAGTGCACACCCTTTACATCATAATAAGAGCATTGTAAAAGGCCAAATGGTGAGGATTTCTAGAATGACTTCCAACAATCAAGATTTTAGTGATGAAATGGATTCTCTGGTTAATATGTTTTTGGATAGAGGTTACCCCTTAGATTTGTGTAACTGCATTAAATTAGAAGAAAAGATAGATTTACACCTATATTGAGCTACCACCATCCCCCCATTGTTGCTAATGTTCAAGTATTAGGTTCATTAGAAAACAAGAAAACAGATAAGATGTACACCCATTCATTTGTCACCCAATATAGTGGTGACGCAGGTATTGTAAAACAGGTGTTTAAGGAATGGGACAAATTCCTTAACATTACAAACCTGAGTTTTAACAAGTCAATTGATTCTTTTAATGTTATTTAACATCAAAGATTGGTTGATAGTCCAAAAAACAAGAAAAGTAACAAAATTAAGGGTACCTATTCCTGTGGAATGTGTTCACAATGTTCATTTATGACTAATACACAAAAAATTTTTGTTCAAGTAAGAGAAAAAGATATTGTTGGTAAAACATACAGCAATTGTAATTCTTTTGGAGTTGTATATATTGCTTTATGTGACATCTGCTCAGCCTTCTATGTTGGTAAGACCGAGAGAAAGATCAAAAGAAGGATTTATGAACATTTGAATGACATTAAAAAGAAGAATGAACACAACGCATTATATAAACACTTGACAATTTGCCCTTTGGCAAAATATAAATTTTTCATTCTAGATGAGGAGATAGAATATAGGGAATTATTTTGGCAAATTATTTTGGAGGCAAATAAATTCCCTGGGTTGAATGACAATATTTCCCTTGCTCCAGTTTTAAAATTAAGGGCAGCTAAATTGTAATTATTTTCATTTTTCAATTTTTATTTTCATTTTCATGTCATGAATATCATTTTTACACAAATATATTTGATATAATACACTCATATTTATATCTATATATTTTTAAATAATATATTATATATTTATATTCACATTTATATTTATATTTATATTCATATTTATATTTATTTGGTACATTTCTGATGGTTCATTTTGCATCAATCCATTTTTTATAAACTTTTTTAGATGAAATTTTAGATTATTCACCATGTTTTTATACATTTGATCTAGGGGTTGGTATAGAATTTAGAGATACATTTTTCACACATTTGCTCCATTACATGTCATGTATATATATATATATATATATATATATATATATATATATATACTTTTCATTATTATTATATGATTAATTTATGGTTTGCCACTGTTCTGTGATCATCCATTTTTATATTGTGTAATATATTTAACTTATTTACAACAACATTTATTCACATATTTAGAATATGCACATTATATAATCATTATTTATTTCATATATATATATATATATATATATATATATATATATATATATATATATATATACACAATATATATATATATATTTTTATATACATTTTTATATACATATTTATCATTTATTCACATACTATCCTTTAATAGAGAACAACATTTAGGATGGAAATTCAATGCACATCCAGTTTTGACCACTAAATGGGAGTACAGTTGGTGATTTTTAATATAAATAAGTCTCTATTTTCAAACTAGTGTAGCCACGAAGTTTTTTTATATATATAATATATATAAAAAAAGTACAGTTTTGTACCTACCATAAATGTAGATGTCCGATAGGTATGCATCTGCAGTCCTAACATATGGGTTGTCCTGCCTCAGGCAGCCCTTCGGTCGGCCGGATTCCAAAGTCTGGGTCTGGCCTCGGCTGATGTCGCACTTCACCCGATGTCATAGCTGCTGTGTATTGGGTATAAAGGCATCAGCCGACACCATTTTCCTCAGTGTTTCTTGCCCCAGATGCCAGGTGCCCTCTAGGAAGGCTAAATTTGGATAAATGCAAATAATGCCAAACAGTAGAGAGGAAACCATATAAGAATATATATACATATATACATATATATACAAACAAATACACCATAACAGATTCCCCCAGCTAGCTAAAAGAGGGGTAAATACCCTAGGAATACCACAGAGGGGAAGGAGGGTGGGTAATCCTGACTGCAGATGCATACCTATCGGACATCTACATTTATGGTAGGTACAAAACTGTACTATGTCCTTCAAGGATGCATCTGCAGTCCTAACATATGGGTAGAATACCATAGCCAAACTGGGGGAGGAGGTACTAAGATAAAGATGGTGTAGTTAAGATCCCTTGCAAAACAGCAGTTGCAAAACCTGCTCGGGATCTGGAGTATAAAGGAAGATTATAATGCTTGGCAAATGTATGCATGGAGCTCCAAGTAGCAGCTTCTAAAATGTCTTTGGTAGCCACTCCTCGTAGGAAAGCTGTAGTGGTGGCTGTAGCTCTTGTGGAGTGAGGCCTGATATTTTCTGGAGTTGTCTTTCCATGAAAAGAGTAGCAAAATCTAATGCAATTTCCTATCCATTTTGAGATGGTCTGTTTTGAAATTGCTTTTCCTTGCATTCCTGTTGCATATGCTACCAGAAGCTGGTCAGTTTTTCTGTTGGTCTTAGTTCTGTCCAGATAGTAGCGTAATTGTCTGTGTACATCCAAGGTATGTAGTAGTCTTTCCCCCCTGTTCTGTGGGTTGGGGAAGAATGTAGGCAAATGAATTGCTTGGTTCAATGATACTCTGGAGACCACTTTTGGCATAAAAGTAGGGTTAGTTCTCAGAGACACTCTATCCTGATGGAAGATAAGGAAGGGCTGTACTGCCATTAATGCCTGTAACTCAGATACCCTTCTTGCTGAAGTGATTGCAAGCAGGAAAACAGTTTTCCAAGATAAGAACTGCAAGTCTGCTGTTGCTGCTGGTTCAAAAGGGGGAAGTGTTAACTTTTCCAGCACAAAGTTAAGATCTCATGTAGGCAAAGGTGGTTTCCTTGGAGGCTTTACATTTTTGATTCCTCTCAGGAACTGTCTGAGTAGAGGATGAGAGAAGACTGGTGGATCCATGTTGTATTCTGCTGAAATTGCTGATGCATGAATCTTAATGGAGGAGTAGGACAGGCCATTGTGGAACAGTTCTGCTAAGTATTCCAGGATGTTTGCTATGTTTGCCAATGATACATTTTCCCCTTTTGATGCACTCCAAATGAGGTATCTTTTCCATTTGGCTGAATAAGTCTTCCTTGTGGAGGGTCTGCGAGCCTCCAGGATAATGTCCTTAACCCTCTGAGATAAATCTGGGTTACTTTGTTTTATGCAATATTCCAAGCAGCTAGCTGTAGTGTTTTCAAGTTTGGATGTAGGATCTTGTAGTTGTTCTGTGTTAGAATTAAGGGACATAGAGGTAGAGGCCATGCGTGTGTCCGAGACATGCTTCTCAGTAGCGGGTACCAATGCTGCCTCGGCCAGTCTGGAGCTATCAGGATTATCCTTGGCTGATCCTCTTTGATCTTCAGTAGGACTTTGTACATCAAAGGAAGAGGTGGGAATGCATATGCTGTCAGGTTTTTCCAGCTGAAGGAAAGGGAGTCCACCCTCCAAGCAAGTGGGTGGTATGCTCTTGTGCAGAATTTCTTCAATTGGTGGTTGTGTGGGGAGGTGAACAGGTCTATCTCTGGAAGCCCCCATTTCTTTGTTATGGTTTTGAAGATATCTGGATGTAGCATCCATTCGTGAGCATCCGTGGTAGTTCTGCTTAAGGTGTCTGCTAGTGAATGTTCTTTTCCTGGTACAAATCTGGCCTGGAGTTGAATGTTGAGGTTCAGGGCCACATTCCACAGGTCCATTGCCATCCGGCATAGAGGATATGAGTGTGTACCTCCCTGTTTGTTGATGTACCACATGACTGTGGTGTTGTCCGTCCTTATCAGCAGGTGTCCTTGTTGAAGAAATGGTCTGAATGCCTGGATTGCATGTTTCACTGCCAGCATCTCCTTTTGATTTATGTGTAGATTCAGCTGGTCTTGTGTCCATAGGCCTTGTATACACTTGTCCACCATGTGCGCCCCCCAGCCTAGGTCTGAGGCGTCCGTGGTGATGGTCTGGCTTGGATGAGGTTTGTGGAAAGGCAATCCTCTGTTCAACTGAGAGGCCTGAGCCCACCACAGAAATTCTTGCTTCAGGCATGGAATTATTGGAATCTGGGCTTCTAGACTGTGCTTGTGTTGAGACCATACATTCCTTAGGTACCACTGCAACTTTCTCATATGCAGTCTGGCATGCGGAATCAATATTATGCAGGATGCCATGTAACCCAGGGCTTGCAGGATTTTCCTTGCAGTAAGCTGAGTCTGTGTTGTTAATGCCATGAAATAGACTGGTAGTTGTTTTTGTTTTTCTTCTGTGAGAAAGGCCATCTGAGTTGATGTGTCCAGTTCTGCACCCAAGAATGTTATCCTTTGGGATGGTAGCAGTCTTGACTTTTGCATGTTGACTGTGTATCCCAAGGCTTGCAGCAGTTGTATAACCTTTTCCAAATCTTTTGTTAATTTTGTTTTGTTGTCCGCTTGTATTAGGCAGTCGTCCAGGTATGGATAAATTTGAATTCCCTGAAGCCTGTAATGAGCAATTACTGATGCCAGGCATTTTGTGAATACTCTGGGCGCAGTAGATAAGCCAAAGGGCAATGCTGAGAATTGATAATGCTCTGATCCTGCAAGAAATCTGAGGTGTCTTCTGCAATCTGGTCGTATAGGGACGTGCAGGTATGCCTCCTTGAGATCTAGAGTCACCAGCCAAGACTCCTTGCCCAGCATGGGAAGAAGTTGCTGTAGGGTCAGCATTTTGAATTTTGGAACAATGAGGTATGTGTTCAGAGCGGACAGGTCGAGAATAGGCCTCCATTGATTTTCTTTTCTTGGTACAAGGAAAAGTCTGGAGTAAAATCCTTGTCCTTGTTCCATAGGCGGTACCTTTTCTATAGCTCTCATCCTTAGTAGGTTGTTGATTCGCCTTAAAGCGTTTGTTGTTTGGCTTGGTGGTAGGTTTGGCATTCCTCTCTTTTTTGGTAGAGTGTGGAAGTGAAACCTGTAGCCTTTGTCTATTGTTTGTAAAGTCCATTTGTCTCCTGTAATGTAATGCCAGTTTACGGAAAATAAGGCTAGTTTTCCGCCCAAGGGAACTTCCAGTTGTTCCCTGGTAGGCGGAATTAGAGCCAAGTCATTGTGTCTGTCCTGTGGAAGTGGTGGTGGCTGAATCTGTGGCAGTACTTCTCTGGTTGTTAGGCTGCCACTGACGTCCCCTGTAGGCACCCCTGGATTGACCTCTGCCTCTTGGGCGTCTATTTCTGCCTCTCTGTGTTCTGGAGGTGTCTGGAAAGGACCAATTCTTCGACGGCCAATTTCTGCTAAACCTCGGAGGTTGGACCTGTAAGAAATCCTTGACTGTTTGGACAGATTTTGCTTTTTCTTCTACCTTCTTTAGAACCTGCTGTGCAGGGGAGCCAAACAAACTTTGTTTCTCCATAGGAGCATCTAGGAGTTTTGACTTAACATGGTCTGGTAAGGATTGTTCTTTTAACCAAGCATGCCTTCTAATCACTGTTCCAGTCATAGCTGATCTAAAGGAAGCCTCCAGTGCATCATAGCCACATTTTAAGAAATGGTTACTGACCTGCTGAGAGTTATGTTCCAAATCCTGAAGGGACTTACGGTCTACAGGTTCAGGAGAGGACAGTTTTTTATTTAGCTGGTCTAACAAAAATTTCTGGTACTGAATCATGTGAAATTGACAGTTTAAGGCCCTGGCCGAAAGAGTAGCAGAAGTATAAACCTTTTTACCCCATCTCTCTAATGCTCTAGATTCCCTTTCAGATGAGTGAGGGTTTTTGGCAGAGGCAGCTGCTACAGCTTTGGGGCCCTGTGAAATGGTTTCAGGATCTGCAACAGGAGCCTTATACAAATGGTAGTGTGTGTCCGGGACCCTGTAATATCTGTCAGGCTTGGCAGGGGCCGGAGGGAGAGAATCAGGGGCAGTACAGGCATCATTATATGCATCATCAACAACTGTTAGTACTGGAGGAATGGCTAAAGGCCTATGCTGTGGTAAATGTAAAAAAGTCCTAAGCCTTTTCCTTGAATCTGAAAAATCCTGGCCCTGCCATTGAAAATGTTCCCTCATAGCATGTAAGGTTTCCCCAAAGGAAAATTCTTCAGGAGGAGAAGCAGAAGGAATGGAGTCTTCTGCATCAGAATCCTCATAAGGAGGATATGGGCCTTCCTGAGGGTCTGAAATTTGAGTCATCTGAGGAATAGTCTGTAGAAACAGGTTCCGGGGGTTCAGTTCTAGGTCTCTTATCTGGAGGAGGTTGAGAGGCCCTGTCTGGGTGAGGTTGGGATCCCCTGATCAAAGAAATGAGATCCTCAGCCAGGCTGAGCATTTGGGAACTAGAGGTAGGCCTGTGAGAGGGAGTTTTAGCAGGTAAGACCTTAGAAGATTTAGCTGATTTAGCCCTGGAAAAAGCCTTGATAGACATAGATGCAGGGGGTCTAGCAGCTCCACGTGCAGGGGTAGATATGTCTAAAGGAATAGTATCTGATAAACCCTGGATGCCTGCTTCAGCAGGGGTAATTTCAGTAGCAGATTCAGCCATGCTCTGTGAGGCCTCGGCTATCGGAGGTATGCTTTTGGCCAAAGGAAGAACCGAGGGCTCGGTTTCAGCCGAAACAGAGACACTCGTGGTTGGCCTAACCGTGGTTTCAGCCGAAACCGCGGACCGCGAGTGTCGGTCCTTTTCCTTACGCTTTTTAGCTAATTGTGTAGTCGGAGTCTCCGACGGCATTTTGTATGCAAAAGCGGGACCAAAAAACTCCTCTGCAAACTCCGACCGACGTCTAAGCGTCCGTCGGTTGAAGGAAGCACAGGCTAGACAAGCTGATACGTCATGGTCTGGGCCTAAACAAGGAAGGCAGTAAGAGTGGAAATCCTTATGAGGTATTTGTTTCCCACAAGTTAAACAATTATTTACTTTGTCTGACATCGGCTGAGGCAAGAAAGAGTCCCCAACGGGGTACTTAGCTTTTTAGAAGTCTTCGGTAGTAGAAATCTCTGGATCTGACCGACCGGCACTTGCGAACAGCTTCTGCTTCGGGCACCACGCGGCAAGAAAGACTGAGGAAAATGGCGTCGGCTGATGCCTTTATACCCAATACACAGCAGCTATGACGTCGGGTGAAGTGCGACATCAGCAGAGGCCAGACCCAGACTTTGGAATCCGGCCGACCGAAGGGCTGCCTGAGGCAGGACAACCCATATGTTAGGACTGCAGATGCATCCTTGAAGGACATCTGGCTTTATGACATTATTTGTTATTGTACAAGTGGTATATTTATTCACACCATACATTCTATATTTTACATCTGTGGATCGTAGCATTCTATTTCGATCTGTTCAATGTCATATACATTTAGCATTTGTATTCAGTACATGCGCACATTCATTCATATTCTATGAGGATTGCTAGATTCCTATTGGATATTTTAAACAAAAGGTCAGCATATATAAAGTGTTGTTTGTCATGTTTTTTCTTGTCTGATGAAGTCTAATTGAAGTGACGAAATACGTGTGATTTGGCTACTGTTTAACATATAATAAAGCTGTTTGTGGAAGCAAGGTTGTCCGGTGCAGTCCGTCCTCTTCACAGTGCTTGTTTAGTTTATTAGTTTGTTTTTGCACTGCGCTTCATATCCTGGTTTACAAGTTTTTCAATGGAGAATGAGGACAGTTCTTCCCCGATACGCTCGAGCGTTGGTACATCTCAAGGGGATCAACTTACGGCACTTATTGGGCAACTGAGTCAGTTAGTAGCACTGCTTACTCCTGTTTGCAACACGCTGGTTAGTCAGACAAGTAATGCGACACCTCCGGGGAACCAGAACGCTTTATGTAAACATGGAGAGAGCAATGGAGGGACAACAAGCAATGTGACTAACCGAGACAGCGTGGTATTTGCAAACACTGGTCCTAGTGGAGCTAATAATTTTCCTAACATCGGGAATCGAGATAGCAGTCCTGTTTTTGAACAAAACAACTATGGCAACATTCGTAGGCTGCCTGGAAATCAAGTTGACTGTTCTATTAATAACGATACTACTCTTAATGACTGGCTTAAATGGAAAATAGCGTTTAAAGACATTTCCTGTACTGACAATGATAGTACTAGTACTTATGCTGAACATTTGTATCAACTTAATGATTTACTATTTAAGTACAGGATTTTGAACATAGATAATGCATATTTAAAAGAGTGCCTGAAAGAAAAAATAGTTCCAAAGGGTTTACGTATATACAAATACCTTAATAATGTAAGAGAAGGCACAAAGTTCTTTGATAAGTTGCTTAACATGTTTGATGGATGGGGCTTTGAGCTCCTGAGAAGTATTATCAAGAATAACGAAGATGATATTGATTGTCTTATGAAGCAAATTGATGTTATAAATGGAAAAATTACAAATGACCTTTTGTTTACTGTTGATTTAGAGAGAAAGAAATATTTAGGTTTGAGAAAAGATATAGATGTGAAATGTGAGAGAATTTTAGAAAAGAAAAAAAGAAAAATTTTAAGGGATACATTTGAATATGAGAAGGGTATTCAATACCCAAAACCAAATATTTTTTTAATTACAAAAATGAGAGATTTTTACACAACGACACATACAGGCATGACACTATTGAGGATTACGAAGAGGGACAGGCTGACTTTGGACACGATGTGTTTGACCCTTTAGAATATCCCACCCTCCGAAGGTCAGAAAGGATAAGAAATCAAAGAGAAGAAAACTATCAGAAGAAAGGATGGAGGGGAGGGGGGAGAGGCAGAGGGAGGAGATACTAGTCACTGTCCCTGTAGAAATACCTACTAATGAGAGCATTTTGAGTCTTGACACCAACAACATCGACACCAATATTCAACATATTGGTGACACCTCAGTTATTTGTACATGTGCTAAATACAACAATTTTAACATTTTTAACTATACAGAACTTGAGATTGATGATCTATATTTTGAGTTGTTTTCCAAGGGACTCAATTTTGTACCAAAAATTAAATGTGACATTACCAGAATGATTATTGACATGAAGATGTTTTTGAGAAAAATGAACCTAGAGTTAATTTGTGGGGGCACCCCAAGAGAAGTGGTTTATTCTGATGAATTAAAGAAAAAAAGTATTTGGAACCCCCCTATACACCCACAACTAAGAAATTTTGAAAAAATTAGAGAGAATGAATTAAGAAAAGCAGTTAAAATTAATCATTTTGCCCCAAACCTTACAGTTGAAGAGTTTTCACTGCTCAAGAGTTTAAAAGAAAACACTAACCTGAGAATTATGAAACCTGATAAAGGGGGTGGATTGGTTCTCATGAGCTCTATTATGTATGAAGGCAAAATGTTCAATCTTTTACTAGATGAGTCTAAATATGACAATATCTCTATCAACGAGATTAACATTGGGTATAAAAGGATTTACACAACACTATACGACTTATTTTTGGATGGACTTATTGACTACAACATGTTCGAATTTTTATACAACAGCAAACCAAAAATCCCTTCAATCTTTGGGATTCCCAAAGTACATAAAAATTGCAGTGACCCCCCCCCCCCCCTTTACATCCTATAGTGGCTGCAGAAGGTTCAGTTATTTCCCCTTTGGCCAAGTATATAGATACTAAGTTAAAGGACACAATGGTCAGAGGTACTTCATATTTAAAGGACTCGTGGGATTTTTTGGGTAAAGTGAAGAATATTACTACTATGAAGGACATTATCTTTGTAACCACAGACGTCGTTGATTTGTTTGGCTCAATATCTCATAATACAGGAATAGATTGGTTTGAAGAAGCTATTAGGTCTTTCAAAACATTAACAGATGACGAAATTCTTGTATGCGTTAACCTTATGGAACTAGTTTTGAAACATAACTATTTATTTTTTCAAGGGGAATATTTTCACCAAAAAAGTGGTGTGGCCATGGGAGCAAGGTGTGCTCCAATATAAGCTAACATGGTTTTAAATACATGGGAAGATAAATATATTTACAATGGGAATTATAAAGATTGCTGGGTTCTATATAAACGTTTCCTAGATGATATTATTATATTTTGGAAAGACAGTTTTGATAGGCTCCATGATTTCATCCTGTATATCAACCAGACTACTACTTTTTTAAAATTTACTCATGACATCAACGTAAATAGTAAAAATTATTTGGACATCACATTAGAAAAAGGAGGAGACCATTTGAAGTCAAGGGTGTATAGGAAAAAAACTTTTTCCAACTCCTACTTACACTACAATAGTGCACACCCTTTACATCAGAATAAGAGCATTGTAAAAGGCCAAATGGTGAGGATTTCTAGAATGACTTCCAACAATCAAGATTTTAGTGATGAAATGGATTCTCTGGTTAATATGTTTTTGGATAGAGGTTACCCCTTAGATTTGTGTAACTGCATTAAGTCAGAAGTCGTAGGAGGGAGAAAAGATAGATTTACACCTATATTGAGCTACCACCATCCCCCCATTGTTGCTAATGTTCAAGTATTAGGTTCATTAGAAAACAAGAAAACAGATAAGATGTACACCCATTCATTTGTCACCCAATATAGTGGTGACGCAGGTATTGTAAAACAGGTGTTTCTTAAGGAATGGGACAAATTCCTTAACATTACAGACCTGAGTTTTAACAAGTCGATTGATTCTTTTAATGTTATTTTTAGAAAAGGACGCAACATCAAAGATCGGTTGATAGTCCAACATAGAGAAAACAAGAAAAGTAACAAAATTAAGGGTACCTATTCCTGTGGAATGTGTTCACAATGTTCATTTATGACTAATACACAAAATATTTTTGTTCAAGTAAGAGAAAAAGATATTGTTGGTAAAACATACAGCAATTGTAATTCTTTTGGAGTTGTATATATTGCTTTATGTGACATCTGCTCGGCCTTCTATGTTGGTAAGACCGAGAGAAAGATCAAAAGAAGGATTTATGAACATTTGAATGACATTAAAAAGAAGAATGAACACAATGCATTATATAAACACTTGACAATTTGCCCTTTGGCAAAATATAAATTTTTCATTCTAGATGAGGTAGCGAAAGATGAAAGAGGGGGCCTTTGGGAGACCCAGATAGAATATAGGGAATTATTTTGGCAAATTATTTTGGAGGCAAATAAATTCCCTGGGTTGAATGACAATATTTCCCTTGCTCCAGCTTTAAAATTAAGGGCAGCTAAATTGTAATTATTTTCATTTTTCAATTTTTAATTTTCATGTCATGAATATCATTTTTACACACATATATTTGATATAATACACTCATATTTATATCTATATATTTTTAAATAATATATTATATATTTGATACATATATTTATATTCACATTTATATTTATATTTATATTCATATTTATATATATTTATTTATTTGGTACATTTCTGATAGTTCATTTTGCATCAATCCATTTTTTATAAACTTTTTTAGATGAAATTAGATGAAATTTTAGATTATTCACCATGTTTTTATACATTTGATCTAGGGGTTGGTATAGAATTTAGAGATACATTTTTCACACATTTGCTCCATTACATGTCATGCCTGCGTATATATATATATATATATATATATATATATATATACATATACATATATACAATATATTACTTTTCATTATTATTATATGATTAATTTATGGTTTGTCACTGTTCTACGTTTTGTGATCATCCATTTTTACATTTTTATATTTGTGTAATATATTTAACTTATTTACAACAACATTTATTCACATATTTAGAATATGCACATTATATAATCATTATTTATTTCATATATATATATATATATATATATATATATATATATATATATATATATATTTTTTATATTTCATAGATTTTTATATACATTTTTATATACATATTTATCATTTATTCACATACTATCCTTTAATAGAGAACAACATTTAGGATGGAAATTCAATGCACATCCAGTTTTGACCACTAGATGGGAGTACAGTCGGTGATTAATACAAATAAGTCTCTATTTTCAAACTAGTGTAGCCACGAAGAAAAACTGGCTTTATGACATTATTTGTTATTGTACAAGTGGTATATTTATTCACACCATACATTCTATATTTTACATCTGTGGAACGTAGCATTCTATTTCGATCTGTTCAATGTCATATACATTTAGCATTTGTATTCAGTACATGTGCACATTCATTCATATTCTATGAGGATTGCTAGATTCCTATTGGATATTTTAAACAAAAGGTCAGCATATATAAAGTGTTGTTTGTCATGTTTTTTCTTGTCTGATGAAGTCTAATTCAAGTGACGAAATACATGTGATTTGGCTACTGTTCAACAAAGCTGTTTGTGGAAGCAAGGTTGTCCGGTGCAGTCCGTCCTCTTCACAGTGCAGGATTTGGAAATGTTACACCCAAAATGATAAAAAAACAAAAACACTCAATCTATGCAAACAACTAAGAGGGCAAAATAAATCTACTAAAGCCAAATTTGAGGTAAAGACAGCCTCCTAGGCAATGGACAACCACAAGGCTTTCTTTAGCTATATACCATATCTCAAAGGCCACACACAGTAGTACTTAGAACGGATTGCAAATAAAACCACCTACACAGACCTGAAGATGGAGAAATCTGCTGGCTGACAAATTCAGTTCCAAATTTTAACCCTTTCTCTACCCCTCCCCCAAAATTATCACAAGGAAGAACAGTGCTCTCTAAGGTCAAAAGTTGCATCAATGGGCACAGACAATATCCCAAGATTCCCCCTAAATAAATAGTCTGAAACCCGACTTACCAGGACCCATGGAATTGCTAGACATCCACAGCCTCCAGACAGGCTTTGCACCACATGAGTGGAGAACAGTCAGCTGTCCCTCTGCACAATAGCAGGTCATCAGACCATGGAAACTACAGAGCCATAGGTCTGACTAGTCTCATATGCAACCTGGCTACGGCATTAGCTAGAATACCCCACTCTGACACTGTAAACGAATTCAAGGACATAGTTACAAACCCCCATGTTATGTGCTGGATAGCCAGCTGGCTTTCAGATAGGACCCAGGAAGTTAAGCTAGGGGAGACCACCACACAAAGAGGCTAGCCAACACAGTCCCTTAGGGCTCTGTGCTGGGTCTACTCCTTTTTGTCATCTAATTCTCAGAAGTCACGGCTAATGTCAAGGGTCTCTGGCAATGACTGCAAACTAGGAGCAGTCATAGAATCCTTCCAAGACACAAACTCCCTACAAGGCCAACACAGATGACTGCTGCCAAAGTTGCAGCTTAAAACTCAATGCCACGAAATGTATAATAGTACCCTTTGGGGATCAGCCACCCAAGGAAATTACCTCACAGATAACACACCCTTAAGAGCAGAACCAGTAGTCACGGATTTCGGTATGCATGTAAATAACCTGGTTTTTGACCAACACGTGTCCAAGGTAGTAAGGCAATGATTATACATTGTTCAACTCGTAAGCAAAGGCATGGCATCTAGGTCCAAGGAAGTGATCATTCCACTGTATTAGGCCCTCATCAGGCCCATCAGCGATTACAACACCCCCTACTGTACGCATCAGACCAGACACATGCAAGAACTAGAACATCTACAGAGGCTCCTTATTCACAAAATGATACAGGGCATAAACAGGTCCTAAGCAGCCTGCCGCGTAGCCCAATCTCAATACTCCATTTCCTACAAACTGCTAAGAGGCACTCTATGCCTGACTTGCATAGTATCCTTAGATCCCACTCTGATGCAGCTTTCGCATATCTGTAAAATGAATAGTATCAGCATTACTTGATCTTGGAATTTAAAAACTTTGCTTGCAAAATAAACAGACACATTGGAGGTCCATGCATGTCTCTTAGAATTTCACATCACTGGAACAGGCTTTCCATCCATGCAAAGCCATGTTCTTCCCTAATCCTTTTCAAGAGGAACATCCAGGGTCTAGCACCAATGTTTTTAATGGTCAAAGGCAGCCTGTAAATCTTGACCTAGCTTACATATGCTCCTTAAAATTAGCTCTAAAGTACATAAACCCGCAGGATACAAATGGGAGGCTTTGCTAGGCTTATAGGTTCATAGGTATGCACTAGGCTAGCTGCCCTATTGGGACATTTTAAGCATAGCCCAAGGCCCATGTGATAACTAGCCTAGTATGCATCTGTAAATCTATTGACTCTCATGAAGTTGGATAAAAAAAAAAGAGCGACGGTAACTTGCCTTTCAGAAGCCGGACCTCTGACAATCAGGGAGCCCTAAATATTCTTAAGCTAAACAAATAATGATTATGACACGTGGGTGAGAACAACCTGGCATGTCAAAACCTGAGCGATATGCAGAGAGACATGACACAACTCTCTCCACCTTTCAGAAATGCAGGTGACATCCAGGTTATGACAGTAATCCGTCCTTCTCAAAAGATGCCAAAATACAGGGAAGAGATAATTGGCTTTAACCTTGCTGCAAAGCTGGTGTCATTCTAGGAGATTCAGTATTTGTCAGCAAGGAAGGAAATGCTAGACAGTTATTCTTGCTTTGCCAGGGATGGCTTGCACCTCTTGTTCCAGGGTTGTTTGCACACTGGGTAAAGCCTTTGCTGCTCCCATAGTACCTTTATTAGGCAAACTCCAGCTAATGTGGCTCTGCTCAATGCCAGGAGTCTAAATAACAAATTGCTGGTTCCTGAGGTCCTGCTGCATTTGAAGCACATACACGTGTGTTATTGCAAGATAAAGCAATGAAAAGCACTCCCTCCATTCCAGGGTTTTGTGCCTCTCTCACCTTTTGGCCCAATGGCAACTAGAGTGGAGTACCCATATTTGTTAGGAACCACATCCCTTTTACACAGATGCCTAAAGATACAGAAATTAAACCAAGAGCAAAATCACACTAAACAGGACAAACTATCAGATCATAGCATATTAAAGGACTCGCGCTCTACTCCCAGTAAATCATGTTTTATTCCAAAATACACTGGATGAGCTCCAAGTAAACACATTTCTTTATACTCTGGGACTAACTACTCAATGATAACCTAAAGTTGAGGTACAGGTACACTAGTTTATGCCCCAAAATTCCTTGATTTCAAGAACTCCCTAAACCAAACTATCAAGGAATCCACTAGGACATAAACATTCTTGACCTTATCCTTACCAACACGTCATCAGTATCAACTATCCCCCAGTAATGCCCTCTCCAGTTAATCTGATCACCAACGTTTTCCTTTAAAATCTCCAAACATTTAGATGTAAACATCACATAGTCCAGAGACTTGAAGCATATGAACTTTCTACAATCTAATGAAGAAAATGCTAAATTTCAAGTTTAGCTACATTACCAAAGATAGACACCACAAGTAATTACACAAACTGTGTGCACACTGACAAATGCACTGACCTGGCAGTCTCCATCAAATTCAAAACAAAAATGTGAAGCTTAAAACTTTTACAAATAAATACAATACAAAATAAAAGTTTCTTAAACTGTATACCAAAACAAAAAGACCTCACATCAAGGTTACCATATACAAAAAAAAGCTAGTGAAGGAATTTAAAAAAAAAAAAAAAAACACCATCAAGGATACGAAAGCATCCCATATCCTCTAGTTATGTTAGGAAACCAAAGGGATTAACACCCAACATCTACCACAACTTAAACAAACAGGCACTAGCTACTTAGATCCAGCAGAAATAGCAATCATTCTGGCAAACAAACTCAATGCAAATTTTGCCCCCAAAAAGTACAGTTTTGTACCTACCATAAATGTAGATGTTCGAGTGCTAATACAGCTGCAGTCATAACAGATGGGTTCTCCGGCCGTCAGGCGGGTCCTCGGTCGGCCGAATTCCAAAGTCTAGGTCCGGCGTCGGTTGTCGTCGCTTCTTCCTTGACGTCAGTGCGACGGGTATAAAAGAACCAGCCGACGCCATTTTCTTCAGTTTTTCTTGCCCCAGATGTCAGGTGCCCCCAGAAGGAAGGCAATACATACAATTATGTAATAATGCAATGCAATATAATCAAAAAACAGTAGTTGCAAGCAAATACACCATAAAAGAATACCCCTAGAGGGGAAGGAGGGAGGGAAACCTGGACTGCAGCTGTATTAGCACTCGAACATCTACATTTATGGTAGGTACAAAACTGTACTATGTTCATCGTGCATACAGCTGCAGTCATAACAGATGGGTGGAATCCCAAAGCTAAGAAAGGGGTGGTAGGCACTAGGTGGAACTAGGAGGAGCCAAAATGCCCTGCAAGACTGCAGTGGCAAAGCCTGCTCTAGATTTGGAGTATAATGGTAGGTTGTAGTGTTTGGAGAAGGTATGCACAGAACTCCAAGTGGCTGCTTCCAAAATATCCTTGGTAGGAACTCCTCTGAGGAAGGCTGCAGAGGTGGCTGTGGCCCTGGTGGAATGAGTTCTAATGCCTGTAGGTACAGTTTTGCCATGAAAGGAATAGCAAAAGCGTATGCAGTGGGCTATCCATTTTGAGATTGTCTGTTTGGAAATTGGGTTTCCTTGAGCTCCTACCGCATAGGCCACAAAGAGCTGTTCTGATTTTCTGAAAGGTTTTGTTCTGTCCAAATAATAACGCAGTTGTCTGTGGATGTCCAAGGAATGTAGTAATCTCTCCCCTTTGTTTTGAGGATTAGGATAAAAAGTAGGTAAATGTATGGCCTGATTTAAAGCTACCCTGGATACCACTTTAGGCATAAAGGACGGGTTGGTTCGTAAGGAAACTCTGTCCTGATGGAAGATGATAAAAGGCTGGACAGCCATGAGAGCCTGTAGTTCTGAAACTCTACGAGCTGAAGTGATAGCCAGAAGGAAAGCTGTTTTCCAGGACAAATATTGCAAATCTGATGAGGCAGCTGGCTCAAAAGGAGGCAAAGTCAGTTTTTCCAGAATTAAATTAAGATCCCAAGTAGGTATTGGTTGTTTCCTTGGAGGTCTTAAATTCTTAGCCCCTCTGAGGAACTGTCTTAATAGAGGGTGAGAGAATAAAGGTGGATCAGTGTTGTATTCTGCAGAAATGGCTGAGGCATGGATTTTGATGGAGGAGAACGAAAGTCCACTGCTTAGCAGTTCAGCCAAATATTGTAATATTTGAGGTAAATTCAGTTTTCCAGGGTTCTGGCCCTTTTTCTCATTCCAGACACAAAAACGTTTCCATTTTGCGGAGTAAGCTTTTCTAGTTGATGGCCTTCTGGCCTCCAAAATGACATCCTGCACCTCCTTGGAGAGTAGGGCCTGCTGTGATGCTAAGGAATCTTCCATGCGGCTAGATTGAGTGTTTTTAGCTGACTGTGAAGAGTTTTGAAGCTGTGCCGAGTCAGAAGAAGAGGCATTGGAGGCAGGGTCCATGGTGGGGAATGCGTCAGGCTCCTCAGGAGTGGGTACCAGTGTTGCCTTGGCCAGTCCGGAGCAATGAGGATCATCTTTGGTCTGTCTGCTCTGGTCTTCAATAGGACTTTGGGCAGCAGAGGAAGAGGTGGGAAGGCATAAACTGTCATTGATGTCCAACTGAAAGAGAGAGCGTCCACTCTCCAGGCCTTTGGATGGAAGATCCTTGAGCAGAATTTTGTCAATTGATGATATTTGTGGGAGGCAAAGAGATCTATGTCTGGCCTTCCCCATTCTTGGATTATTTCTGTAAAAACTTTTGGATGCAACTTCCATTCATGTGGATCTGTCATATTCCTGCTTAGGTTGTCTGCCAGCGGGTTTTCCTTGCCTGGCAAGTACTGTGCTTGTAGTTCCATTTGTAAGTCCATGGCCATGTTCCAAAGTGACATGGCCAGTCTGCATAGGGGATAAGAATGTGTTCCTCCCTGCTTGTTTATGTACCACATAACTGTGGTGTTGTCCGTTCTTATCAATAGTTGACCTGGTTGTAGAAGGTCCCCGAAAGCTATAATAGCATTTATTACTGCCAGCATTTCTTTTTGATTGATGTGAAGGTGCTTTTCTTTTTGGGACCATTTGCCCTGAATGCACCGGTGTGTCACGTGCGCCCCCCAGGCGTAGTCCGAGGCGTCTGTTGTGATGACTTGATTTGCTTGAGGCTTGCTGAATGGAAGACCTGTGTTTGTTTGACATGCTTGAGCCCACCACAGAAATTCCTTTTGCAGACATGGAATTAGTGGTATTATTGTTTCCAAACTGTGGCTGTGTTGAGACCATATGTTTTTTTAGGTACCATTGTAGTTTTCTCATATGCAGCTTTGCACATGGGATTAGTAAGATGCAAGATGCCATGAATCCCAGAGCCTGCAGGATTTTCCTTGCAGTCAGCCTGGTGCAATTTGCCAGTGTTCTGAAATAGGTTCATAGGTTCATACTAGGCTATCTGCCCAAGGGCATTTATAAGCCTAGCCCATAGTTATGTGGCTTTCGCCACCCCTTTAGTTTGAATAAAAACTATGCCTATCATTTTTCTGTGCCTCTGTCAAGCAGTGACACTGAAGTAATCCCTGGGGTATATATCTCCCATCCATTGGTCAAGATTCCTCTTGAACAAGGCCACGAGGTGCTCTGCCTCACATGTACCGGGATTTTGTTCCACAGCATAGGAGTCTCTGGGTGATGAATCTGTCCCTCCAGCATGTTCTATTTATAACCGTGTCAAGGTTTAAGTCTCCCGCCCTTGTGGTTCTGAGGGATCTAGATTTTTGAGGTGAAGCATATTCATCAAATCTGGGTTTGACATGGCCTTATATGTCAGGCACAGGTCACCTCTGAGCAAGCGGTATGAGACTGAATAAAGCTGGAGTTCTTTCAGTCGGGCAGCATAAGACATATTTTTGAGACCCTTTATCCTTTTGGTGAGGAACTTTGGGGCCTTTCAAGCTGCATCAGGTGTCTGGTCAGATACATTCTGAGGGCATTGTACTCAATCATAGGTCTAATGAGTGATGAGTACAGGGCGATGACCTCCCTTGATCTAGATGTGAATCCCTTCATGATCAGGTGGGCGATATAGAAGGTTTTCCTAACTACTTTAGCAACAGTGTCAAAACGAAGACTACTGTCAACTTGGGTCCCCAGATCCCTGATGACTTTTCTGTGCTCAGTGGATTGTCACCTATATGGTAGCTAGGGGTAACCTTGTTTTCCCGAAGGGTATGACTATGCATTTTTGGCGTTTAACTTCAGGCCATGGCTCTGGCACCAGTTATCCGTTTCTGTGAGGCCCTTCTGGAGGATATCTGTGTCAGATGTAGTTTGCAGTCATCTGCAAACTTTGTCAGCCATAACCCCTGTGTTTGCTTGTACTTCAGAAAAGTAGATGCCGAACAAGAGTGGACCCAGGACTGAGCCCTGTGGGACACCACTTGTGACAGGCTTTGAGTCTGACATGGCTCCAGCAACTCTGACCCTGTGGGTTCTGTCGCTTAGCCAGTTTGCAACCCATCTTGTGATGTATGGGTTTACATTCAAGCTGATGAGTTTTTCGATGATACCTGAGTGGGGTATTGTGTCAAGGCCTTTGCCAGGTCGGTAGGCTGTATGGACTGCCTTTCCCTCATCAATGGCCTTGGTGACTGTCTCAAAAAGTCAACCAAGTTTAAGAGGCAGGATCTGCCTTTGACAAAGCCAAACTGGGTTGGATCCAAAGTCTGCAAGTTCCCTATGTCTTTATTTATGAGTTCCATTATGATCCTCTCCATGGCTTTGCAGATAAGGCTTGTCAAGCTAATGGGCGGTAATTTCAGGGTCTGTGGAGGCACCGCCCTTATGAAGTGGGACCACAGTCGCCGCCGCCACTCCTTGGAGTACGTATCCTGAGGTGAGGCTAAGATTAAACAGCTGTCCTAACTGTGGGTTTAATTCCTCGTTGAGTTCATGAAGCACACCGGGGACACCATCGTCCCATGGATGCTGTGTTTTTGCCTTAGTGAGGGCAGTTCTCACCTGGGCGTTGGAGATGTTTGGGGGGCTACAATCCTCTGGAATAGATATCTCTCCTTTGGGGGGGGGGGAGAAGTTTGCACTGAACCTGTCAGCCAGTATGTTAGCAATGTGTGTAGGTTCAGTAATTTTCACATCATTTTGAACTAATTCTGAGCATATCTGGGAGTTTCCTCCTAGGTTTCTAACATAGCTAAAGAAGGCCTTATGATTGTCTTTAGAGTCCTTGGCGATTTTTCTCTCAAAATTTGCCTTGGATGATTTTATGAGAGCTCTTAGTTTTTACTTATAATGATCAAAGGTGTCTTACGTTTGAAGGATTTTGCTCTATCTTGTAGTAGCTTCCTCCTTTTGTTGTAGAGCTTGTTTATGGCTGGGGTCCACCAGACTGGCTTGCCTTTTGGTACAGAGCCCTTTGGTACAGAGAGTCTTAGTTTTGTTTGGGATTGCCTGATCCATGCAGTCCTGTAGGTGCTGGTAGAAGGCATTTTAAGTGATTCAGCGGTTTGAGTAATGTTTACCACTGGCTCAGGGGCCTTAAAGGAGACCACACTAGTTTTTAGAAGTGTGAAATCGGCTTTTGAGAAGTTTTTCACTGTGGTCTTTTTTGTTTCAGGTGGGCGGATGAGGACCTCCAGCGAGATTAGTTTATGATCTGATCTCACCAGTGAGGGGTATACTTCCGGTGTTGAACATTTTGATCCCATGTTCGTGATGATGAGATCAAGTATGTTTTCACCTCTTGTGGGGATGGTGACTAGTTGTTCCATGGCATTTGAGTTTATGAACTCCAGGAATCTTTGGGTTAGAGTTGTATTAGTAATATTGAATTAGTTGCCCCTGCTTCTCTGGCGTGAGGTAGGCCCATCTGGGTGTTTGTGTCCAAATTGGCACCCAGGAAAATGATCTTCCGAGAGGGTATTAGCCTTGATTTCTCTTTGTTGACACTGTATCCCACAGAGTTTAATAACATTATTACATAAGCCAGATGTTTCAGAAGAATGTGCTTGCTGTCCGCTTGGATCAGGCAGTCATCCAAATAAGGGTATATTTGTATCCCTTGAAGTCTGCAGTAGGCAATTACTGATGCCAGGCATTTCGTGAATACTCTGGGCGCAGTAGATAAGCCAAAGGGCAATGCAGAGAATTGATAATGGGTTGAACCTGCAAGAAATCTGAGGTATCTTCTGCAATTTTGTCTGATTGGGACATGCAGGTATGCCTCCTTGAGGTCCAATGTTACCAGCCAAGACTCCTTGCCCAGCATGGGAAGAAGTTGCTGTAGAGTGAGCATCTTGAATTTTGGTACTAGTAGGAATGTGTTTAGGATGGAAAGATCCAAAATAGGTCTCCAATCTTTTCCCTTCCTTAGCACCAGAAATAGCCTGGAATAAAAACCTTGACCTTGTTCGTGTGTAGGTACCTCTTGAATAGCTTTCATGTTTATAAGATCTGAAATTTGCTTTTGTGCCTCTGCCCTTTGATTGTGTGGCAGGTTTGGCATGCCTCTCATTTTTGGAAGGGTATGAAAATGGAATTTGTAGCCTCTGTTTATAATGTCCAGGATCCATTTGTCCTTTGTGACAACATGCCAATTTTTTGAGAATAATGCCAGCTTTCCTCCTAAGGGGGCTGCCATTTGAGACCTGGTTGGCATGCAAAGGGGAAAGTCATTGGGTTTGCTTTCTGAAAGATTGCGAGTTGTCCTCACCACCTCTTTGTGTAGGAGCTTGCCATTGTCTGCCTCTGTACGATCCTTGTGATTGTCCCTCTGCCCCTCGGGCGCCTGTATCTGCCTCTTTGGGGTCTGTCTGTGGCAGGAAAGGACCAGTTTTTAGAAGGCCAATTTCTACTAAAACGTGGGGGTTGAACCTGCAGAAATTCTTTCACAGTTTGCATTGATTTAGCCTTTTCCTCCATTTTCCATAATACTTCCTCAGCATTTGCCCCAAATAGTACATCCTTTTGAAGAGGGGCGTCTAGTTATTTAGCTCTGACATGATCAGGCAAGGCTTGTTCCTTGAGCCAGGCATGCCTACGTATGACTGAGCCTGTAACAGCAGCTCTACATGAGGCCTCTAGAGCATCAAAACCACATTGTAAGGTATATTTACCCACTTGTTCTGCACTATGCATCAAATCCTGCAACTCCTTCAAGTCTGGTTGTTCAGGTTGTGACATTTTACTTTTCAATTGAGATAACAGAAACTGTTGGTATTTTAGCATATGAAACTGACAGTTTAAGGCCCTCATGGATAAGGTAGCCGAGGTATATACCTTTTTCCCCCACCTTTCTAAGGATCTGGAATCTCTCTCGGAAGGCAATAGATTTTTGGCAATGGAGGCCTTAACTCCCTTGGGCCCCTGTGAGATGGTTTCTAGGTCAGAAGCATGGCTTTTGTATAGAAATTGGTGTGAGTCAGGAACCCTGTAGTACCCGTCAGGCCTAACTGGAGCTGGAGGTAGAGAGTCCGGGTTAAGGCAGGCCTCCGAGTAAACATCATCTAGGATGTCCAAGACAGGAGGTATAGCCAGAGGCCTGTGCTGGGGTAACAAAAGAAATTCCCTGAGCCTTTTCTTGGAATCTGAATAATCCTGGCCTTCCCAGTGGAAGTGTTCCCTTAAGGTATGCAAAGTTTCCCCAAATGAGTAATCCTCAGGGGGGATACAGAAGGAATAGACTCCTCTGCATCAGAGTCTTCAAAAGGGGAGTAAGACTGTTCCTGATCATCAGAGTCTTCAAAAGGGGAGTAAGACTGTTCTGAAATAATGGAGCCCTGATCAGAGGAGGGGGAATCTTCCTCCACTCTGGGCCTTTTGTCCGGAGGTGGCTGAGAACCTCTGATTAGAGTAATTAAATCCTCAGCCATTTTAAGCATCTGTTTCTTAGGCATGGGGCCTGGAGATGGGCCCTGTGTAGCTGGTCTCTTAGGGTGCATGGATGCTTTAGACTTGGTGAAAGCCTTGATGGAGAAAGAAGAGGAAGGTCTGAAGACACCTTGAGTGAAGGTGGACCTGTCCACATTCTGTGTTTCAACGCCAAGAGTGGCTTCGGTATCTGTAGTCGGGGTGTGGGCCGAGGAGCCTGCGACCTCGGGTACAGGAGACACCGCCAAAGATGTGTTGTCGGTAATCAGGGGCTGCGTAGGCACCTCGCTGAGAACTGGACCACGTGTAGTCGGCTTTGGCGTGGTGTCAGTAGAGGCCGCGGACCTCGAGTGTCGGTCCTGGTCTTTGCATCTTTTAGACAAAACCGGAGTCGGATTATCCGACGACATAGTATAGTTAAATGCTTTCCCAAAAAAATGCTGGGCGAACTCCGCCCGACGCTTAATAGTGCGTTTGTTGAATGTAGCACAAAAGCGACAGACCGAGACGTCATGGTCTGGGCCTAAACAAGGTATACAGAGGGAATGGAATTATGCGGTATTTGCTTCCCACAAGAAATACAATTATTAACTTTGTCTGACATCGGTCTGAGGCAAGAAAAGTTTCCCTAATGGGGTACTTAGCTTTTAAGAAGACTTCAGTTTCCACATTTTTCGTAATCTCAGGAGCTGGCCGACCGGCACTTGCAAACTGCTTCGGGCACCGCGTGGCAAGAAATACTGAAGAAAATGGCGTTGGCTAGTTCTTTTATACCCCTGTCGCACTGACGTCAGGGAAGAAGCGACGACAACCGACGCCGGACCTAGACTTTGGAATTCGGCCGACCGAGGACCCGCCTGACGGCAGGAGAACCCATCTGTTATGACTGCAGCTGTATGCACGATGAACATCTACTATACAAAGACTACATACCACAGAGAATCCCAAACCCATCATAACCAAAGTACACTTGGTAAAAGTAAATACATATCATCCATAGGGCCTGATATGGGGTCGAAATTACAAAATCCCAAAGTTCTATATATTAAAACGACTACCTTGAGGATCTTGTAATCTCAAAATTAAGAAAAAAAAACGTAAAAAGTACAGTTGTGTACACTTACCATAAATGTAGATGTTAGAGTGTATTCACTGTTGCAGTCCTAACCAATGGGTTAGCCCTCGATCGGCCAGAATACCAAAGGTAAGTAAATATGACATCGCCTGTCAGTTGTAAAGAACATTAGGACGTCCGATACAAAAGGAGGCAGCAGACATCACTTCCTCAGTCTTTCTTGCCATAACAGTCAGAAGCCCCCAGAAAAAGTACAGTTTTGTACCTACCATAAATGTAGATGTTTGAGTGTTCACACTGCTACAGTCATCACACTTGGGTTATCCTGCCGTCAGGCAGTCCCGCAGTCGGCCAGAGTTCCAAAGTCTTGGTCCGGCATCGGTT
This sequence comes from Protopterus annectens, assembly GCF_019279795.1. Lineage (NCBI taxonomy): Eukaryota > Metazoa > Chordata > Ceratodontiformes > Protopteridae > Protopterus > Protopterus annectens. The sequence goes on from NC_056729.1 coordinate 1,201,083,918, forward strand.
GCTGTCACTTCTTCCCTGACGTCAGTGCGCCAGGGGTATAACAAGATGCATCTGACGCCATTTTCTTCAGTTTTTCTTGCCCCAGATGTCAGGTACCCCCAAGTAGGTAGGCAATACATATTGCTAATAAAACATATAACAGAAATAAAAGGAATACCTTCAGTTACAAGCAAATACACCACAAAAGTTGTAGAGGATAGAAAGGCATAGATAAGACCAGTTAGGTCAGAGGGGATGGAGGGAGGGTAACCTGGACTGCAGCAGTGTGAACACTCCAACATCTACATTTATGGTAGGTACAAAATTGTACTATGTTCATCGTGTTACACTGCTGCAGTCATCACACTTGGGTTGAATCCCAAAGCTAAGGCTGGGCGGTGGTACTAAATAGGGTTCGGAGAAGCTAGTAGGCCCTGCATAACTGCAGTGGCAAAGCCAGCTCTGGTTTTTGAGTATAGAGGCAAGTGGTAGTGCTTGGTGAAGGTGTGCACTGAACTCCAAGTTGCAGCCTCCAAAATATTCTTGGTTGGTACCCCTCTGAGGAAGACTGTTGATGTTGCTGTAGCCCTGGTGGAATGGGGCTAATGTTACCAGGCACTGGTTTCCCATGGTGTGTGTAGCAGAAACGGATGCAATGTCCTATCTATTTTGAAATGGGTCTGTTTTGAGATAGCCTTTCCTTCTGATCCTGCAGCATGGGATACAAAGAGCTGGTCAAATTTTCTGAAAGCCTTAGTTTTATCTAAGTAGAAATGTAGTTGCCTGTGAATGTCCAAAGAGTGTAGGAGCCTTTCCCCTTTATTCTGGGGGTTTGGATAAAAGGTGGGCAAATGAATGGTTTGGTTTAGAGCCACACTAGATACCAGCTTTGGCATAAAGGAAGGGTTAGTTTGTAAAGCTACTCTGTCTTGATGAAAGGCTCCACTGCCATTAGGGCCTGTAGCTCAGAGACTCTTCGTGCTGAAGTTATTGCTAGCAGCAGGGCAGTTTTCCATGATAGAAATTGTAAATTAGCTGTAAAGGCTGGTTCAAAGGGTGGTAGTGTAAGTTTTTCCAAAACAAAATTGAGATCCCAAGTTGGTGTTGGTGCTCTCCGGGGCGGTCTTATGTTCTTAGCCCCTCTAAGGTACTGTCTTGGTAATGGATGTGAAAATATAGGAGGATCCGTGTTGTAATGAGCTGAAATAGCGGAGGCGTGGATCTTAATTGATGAAAAGGAAAGGCCTTTGTGCAACATCTCAGTTAAATATTGCAGAATCTGAGGAATATTTGGGACAAGAGGATTTTGGCCTTTAGCCTGGTTTCAGGAGCAGAATCTTTTCCATTTGTCCGAGTAGGTTTTCCTGGTGCTGGGCCTCCTGGCCTCCAGAATGACATCCATAACAGCTTTAGAGGAAGTGTTGACTGGTTGTTTAGGTAATTTGCCATGCAGCCTTATTTAAAGTCTTGAGCTGGCTGTGTAGAATCCGATTGTTTTGCTGAGTCAGCAGATGAGGAATTTGAGGTAAAATCCATGGTGGACCTTGAGCCATGTTCCTTAGTATTGGATACCAGTGTTGGCGTGGCCAGCCTGGAGCAATGAGTATCATTTCTGGCCTCTCTAGTCTGGCTTTCTGCAGCACCTTTGCCAGGAGAGGCAGTGGGGGAAAGGCGTACACTGTTAAAGTTTTCCAACTGAATGAGAGGGCGTCCACTTTTCAAGCTAGTGTGTGGTATGTCCTTGTGCAGAATTTCTGTAGTTGGTAGTTTTGGGGAGAGGCAAACAGATCTATGTCTGGGCTCCCCCATTTTTGAGTTATCATTGTGAATACTTGTGGATCTAGTTTCCACTCGTGAGGATCTGATATTTCTGCTTAGGTCGTCTGCCAATGTGTTTTTCTTTCTGGCAGGAATTGTGCTTGTAGGTGAACTTGGTAGGTCAGTGCTGTGTTCCACAAGGTCATTGCTTGCTTGCATAGGGGGTAGGAATGTGTGCCCCCTTGTTTATGTACCACATCACTGTGGTGTTGTCCGTCTTTATTAGTAGCTGTCCTGGATGTAGGAGGTCCTTGAAAGCTGTTAGGGCATTTTGTACAGCTAGCATCACTTTTTGATTGATGTGTAGATGCATTTGATCTGCAGACCATTTGCCCTGAATACACTGTCCTGCCATGTGTGCTCCCCCAGGCGTAATCCAAAGCATCTGTTGTTATTGTTTGCCTGGCTGTGGGTAAGGTAAAAGGCTGACCCTTACTGAGGTGACATGCCTGAGCCCACCATAGAAACTCCTGTTGAAAGCAGGGAATGAGTGGTATTATTGTTTCCAAGCTGTGGCTGTGTTGAGTCCATATGCTTTTCAGGTACCATTGTAACTTCCTCATATGCAGTTTGGCATATGGTATTAGTATTATGCAAGATGCCATGAATCCCAAGGCCTGCAGAATTTTTCTTGCACGGAGTTGGGTTTTTGTTGCCATCATTTTGAAGTATTGAATCAGTTGTCCTTGCTTGTCTGGCGTGAGATAAGCCATCTGGGCCGTTTTATTTAAGCTGGCACTCAGGAATATTATGTCTTGTGAGGGCATTAGTTTTGACTTCTTTTTGTTTACTGTGTACCCTGGCAACTTAAAAGGTTTTTGACAAATGCCAGATGCTTTAAAAGAATGTCCTTGCTTTCTGCTTGAGTAAGGCAGTCGTCCAGGTATGGATATATTTGAATTCCTCTTTGTCTGCAGTATGCAATTACTGGTGCCAGGCATTTTGTGAAGACCCTGGGTGCAGTAGATAAGCCAAAGGGCAGTGCAGAAAATTGGTAATGAGTTGAACCTGCTATAAATCGGAGGTATCTTCTGCAACTTTGTCTGATAGGGACATGCAGGTATGCCTCCTTGAGGTCCAACGTTACTAGCCAAGCCTTCTTGCCCAGCATGGGAAGAAGTTGTTGTAGTGTGAGCATCTTGAATTTGGGTACTTCCAGGTATGTGTTTAAAATTGAAAGGTCCAGAATGGGTCTCCAGGCTTTATCCTTTCGGGGAACCAGAAAGAGTCTCGAGTAAAATCCTTGTCCTTGCTCCTGTGTAGGAACCTACTGAATGGCTCTCATGTCCATGAGAGCTGTAATTTGTCTTTGAGCCTCTTCCCATTGATTTGGTGTCAGGTTTGGCATTCCTTTTATCCTTGGAAGTGTGGAAGTGGAACCTGTATCCTTGAGATACAATATTTAGGACCCATTTGTCTTTTGTGATGATGTGCCAGTGGCCTGCAAAAAGTGCTAGTTTTCCTCCCAAGGGGGCTGCCAAGAGGGATTTGCTTGGCAGTCTGAGGGGTAAGTAATTGTGTTTGTCTTCTGATAGTTTGAGACCCATCTTCTCCTCCTTTCTGGGTTGTGGCACCCCATTGTCAAGGCTTGTAAGAGCCTTGTGGCTGACCTCTGCCCCTTGGGCGACTGTATTTGCCCCTCTGTGGTCAGTCAGAAGCTGGAAAGGACCAGTTTTTGGTTGGCCAATTTCTACTGAAACGAGGGGGATGAACCTGTAAAAAAATCCTTGACCGTCTGCATAGATTTTGCCTTATCCTCCATTTTCTTTAAAACCTCTTCTGCTTTTACACCAAATAAAACATCCTGCTGTAAAGGGGCATCCAATAACTTTGCTTTAACATGATCAGGTAAAGTTTGTTCTATTAACCAAGAATGCCTACGAATGACAGGCCCTGTCATTGCTCCTCTACAAGAAGCTTCCAATTAATCAAATCCAAATTGCAAAGTATGCTTTCCCACTTGTTCAGCTGCATGCAACAAATCTTGCATTTCCTTGTAATCAGGCTGCTCTGTATGTGTGGTCATTTCCTTGTAATCAGGCTGCTTTGTATGTGTGGTCATTTTTTGTTTTAATTGAGACATCAAATATTGTTGGTATTTCAGCATGTGAAACTGGCAATTTAAGGCCCTCATAGCTAGAGTAGCTGAGGTATATACTTTCTTTCCCCATCTGTCTAGTTCTCTAGAATCCCTTTCAGAGGGTACAGGAATTTTAGAAATGCAGGCCTTAACCCCTTTGGGACCCTGGGAAATGGTTTCTGGGTCAGCAACAGGGCTTTTATATAGGAACCTGTGTGAGTCAGGGACTCCGTAGTACCTGTCTGGTTTGGCTGGTGCAGGAGGTAGTGAATCTGGGTTAAGGCTAGATTCCGAGTAAACATCATCCACAATGTCTAACACGGGTGGAATAGCAAGTGGTCTGTGCTGGGGTAGTAAAAGGAACTCTCGGAGCCTTTTCTTAGAATCAAAGTAATCCTGGCCTTCCCAGTGCAAATGTTCCCTCATGGTATGTAAAGTTTCCCCAAGAGTAGTCTTCTGGGGGAGATGCTGAAGGAATAGACTCTTCAGCATCAGAGTCTTCATAAGGGGGGAAAGAGTATTACTGTTCCTCAGAAGAATCTGAGGAAATGGAAACCTGGTCAGACGAAGCATAGTCCTCCTCCTGTCTAGGCCTTTTGTCAGGAGGGGGATGGGAACCCCTGATTAGGGTAATTAAGTCTTCGGCCATCTTAAGCATCTGTTTCTTAGGCATGGGGCCTTGAACTGGAGACTGCTGTACAGGCTTCTTTACTTTTAAAGGAGTTTTCAGCTTTGCATAGGATTTAATAGTAAGTGTAGTTGGTCAGAAGACACCTTCTGCAACTGAAAGTGTTTCAACTGCATTGGAATCCCCTTTAGCCATGGAGTCGGAAGGGCCTAAAGATAAAGGCTGTGGAGGCCCAGCCATCTCCGCTTGGGAGTCAGATGCAGCCTGGGGTTCTAAATCAGTGGTAGTCAGGGGCTGCGTAGGTGCCTCACTGAAAACCGGAGAACTGGCGACTGGCCTGGCAGAGGCCTCGGAGTCTGGTTTGGGTCTTGGCTGCCTGTCCTTATCTTTGTGTTTTTTTATGCATCCCGGTCGTCGGTTGCTCCGACGGCATGGTATAATTAAATTTTCTACCAAAATAATGTCGGGCGAAATCAAACAGACGTTTAATAGTTCGTTTGTTAAACCTAGCACAAAACAGACAACCTGTGACGTCGTGGTCTGGGCCTAGGCAAGGAATACAATAAGAATGAAAATCCTTATGAGGTATTTGCTTCCCACAAGAAATGCAATTATTAACTTTTTCTGACATTGGTCTGAGGCAAGAAAAGGTTCCCCAACGGGGTACTTCGCTTTATTGAAGACTTCGGTCTGAAATTCGATTTGAAAATCTCAGGAGTCGGCTGACCGGCACTTGCGAACTGCTTCTGCTTCGGGCACTGCACGGCAAGAAAGACTGAAGAAAATGGCGTCGGATGCATCTTATACACCCCTGGCGCACTGACGTCAGGGAAGAAGCGACAGCAACAGACGCCGGACCAAGACTTTGGAACTCTGGCCGACTGCAGGACCGCCTGACGGCAGGATTACCCAAGTGTGATGACTGCAGCAGTGTAACACGATGAACATCAAGGCTTAAACCAAAGGCAACTTTGGCAAATAATGCCAAATTTAGCCTGTACCTTAGAAAAACAGAAGACGAGAGGACCAAAAAGGGGGAAGGAGGGAGGGAAACCAGGACTGCAACAGTGAATACACTCGAACATCTACATTTAAGGTAAGTGTACATAACTGTACCATGTTCATCGTGTTTCACTTTTGCAGTCCTAACCAATGGGTTGATTACTAAAGCCCAGAGAAAAGGGAGGAGGAACCGACAGAATCAAGGATTGGCGATAATGCCCTGCAAAACAGCAGTGGCAAACCCTGCCCTGGCTCTAGAAAACAAAGGCAAATTATAATGCTTTGTGAAAGTGTGAACAGAAGACCATGTGACAGCCTCCAAAATGTCTTTAGTAGGGACACCCCTTAAAAAGGCTGCAGAAGTGGAAGCTGCCCTAGTTGAGTGGGTCCTAACCCCTTGAGGAGGAACTTTGCCATGACAGGAATAACAAAACGTAATACAATGTGCAATCTATTTGGAAATAGTTTGCTTAGAAATGGCGTTGCCCTGGGCTCCAGGGGCAAAAAGTACAGTTGTGTACACTTGCCATAAATGTAGATGTTAGAGTGCATTCACTGTTGCAGTCATTACATTTGGGTCATCTGCTTACAGTAGCCCTCAGTCGGCCTTATTAACAAAGTCTTGGGTCCTGCGTCGGTTGCTGTCCCATCTTCCATGATGTCAGATTGTCAGGGGTATAAAACATGCAGCCGATGCCATTACATCAGTTTTTCTTGCCCCAGATGTCAGGTGCTCCCCTAATGGGAAGCAATTAAATCTATAAATACAAGGATATACCTCCAACAAAAAAGCAAATACACCAAAAATCTTTTTGAGCATAGTAAGTGAGAGTAGAGGTATAGCCTAAAGAAGTAAGGGGGTTGGAGGGAGAGTATCCAGGACTGCAACAGTGAATACACTCGAACATCTACATTTATGGTAAGTGTACACAACTGTACTATGTTCTTCGTGTTTCACTGCTGCAGTCATTACATTTGGGTAGATTCCCAAAGCTAAGATTGGGAGGAGGAATTTAAATAGAATTAGGACCAGCTAGAAGGCCCTGCAAGCCTGCAGTGGCAAAACCCAGCTCTGGATTTAGAGAAAATTGGCAAATAACGCTTGGTGAAAGTATGTACAGAACTCCAGGTAGCAGCTTCTAGGATGTCCCTTGTAGGATTGCCACTGAGAAAGGCTGTAGAGGTAGATGCAGCCCTGGTTGAATGGGGTCTGATGCCCTGTGGGATAGTTTTTCCATGATGCTTATAGCAGAAATTAATGCAGTGGCCTATCCATTTTGAAATGGTTTGCTTTGAAATAGCTTTCCCCTCTGTCCCTGCAGCAAATGCCACCAGCAGTTGTTCAGACTTCCTTTGAGGTTTAGTCCTGTCCAAGTAGAATCTAAGTTGTCTGTGCACATCTAAGGAGTGCAGTATCCGTTCCCCTTTGTTCTGTAGGTTAGGAAAGAAGGTAGGAAAATGAATGGACTGATTAAGAGCCACACTGGATACCACCTTGGGCATGAAGGAGGGATTGGTTCTGAGGGACACCCTGTCCGCATGAAAGATGAAAGGCTCCATTGCCATAAGGGCCTGTAATTCAGATACCCTTCTTGCAGAAGTGATTGCTAAAAGGAAAGCTGCTTTCCAGGAAAGGAATTTTAAATCTGCAGTAGCAACTGGATTGCTAAAAGGAAAGCTGTTTTTCAGGAAAGGAATTTTAAATCTGCAGTAGCAACTGGCTCAGAAGGAGGAAGGGTGAGTTTCTCCAAGACTAAGTTAAGGTCCCAGGCTGGAGGTGGAGCTCTCCTGGGTGGCCTTAAATTTTTGGCCCCCTCTGAGGAACTGCTTGAGCTGTGGGTGAGAGAAGAGGGGAGTCTCTGTGCTATAATGAGCTGAAATGGCTGAGGCATGAATTTTGGAGGAAAAGGACAAGCCCTCAGTCAATTTTGATGGAGGAAAAGGACAAGCCCTTATGAAGGATCTCAGTCAAATATTGTAGAATCTGAGGTAAACTGGGCACTGCTGCACTCATCCCTTGAGACTGGTTCCAGGCACAAAATCTTTTCCATTTTGCAGCATAAGATTTTCTAGTACTAGGTCTCCTTGCCTCTAAAATGATATCCATCACTGATTTACTGAGGGATGGTAAAGGAGAGATTAGGTAAATAGCCAGGCTGCTAGATTTAGAGTTTGCAGTTGAGGGTGCAGAATCTGGTTCTCCTGCTGAGACAACAGGGAAGGAGTCTGAGGCAGGTGCCATGGGGCCAAGCAAGACATACTGCGCAAGAGGGGGTACCAGTGTTGGCGTGGTCAGTCTGGTGCAATTACAATCGTCCTTGGCTTGTCCTGTTTGATCTTTAGTAGTACCTTGGAGAGCAGAGGCAGAGGAGGAAAGGCATAAACTGATAGGTTTTTCCAGCTGAAGGATAGAGCATCCACTTGTTTGTGGGGAATCCTTGTGCAAAATTTGTCCAATTGATGGTTCTTGGGGGAGGCAAACAGGTCTATATCTGGGCTCCCCCATTTGCTTGTCAACATGTTGAAAATCCTTGGTTCCAGTTTCCACTCGTGTGGGTCCATGAGGTTTCTGCTTAGTCCAGCTGCAGCATATTTAGTTTTCCTGGCAGGAATTGAACTTGTAGATTCACTTGGTAGCTCAAGGCTGTGTTCCACAATGCCATGGCTAGTCTGCAGAGGGGTAAGAGTGTGTACCCACCTGCTTGTTTCTGTACCACATGACCGTGGTGTTGTCTGTCTTTACCATCAGTTATCCTGGAAGAATGTGGTCCTTGAAGGCTGTCAGAGAATTCTGTACAGCTAACATTTCCTTTTGATTTATGTGCAGGTGCATTTGACTTGGGTTCCATTTGCCCTGAATGCACTTCCCTGTCAGGTGAGCCCCCCATGCATAGTCTGATGAGTGTTGTCTAGGTTTGGGCGGCAGGGGATAATGTGAATGGTAGTCCCCTGTTTTGGTGGCAGGCCTCTGCCCACCAAAGGACGTCTAGGCGTAGGCAAGGTATGATAGGAATCATTGCTTCTAGATCCTGTGAATGCTGACACCATAGGCTTTTGAGATACCATTGTAGTTTCCACATATGCAGCCTTGCATATGGAATTAGAAGAATGCAGGAGGCCATGAACTCCAAGGCTTCAGTATTTGCCTTGCAGATAACTGGGTTTTTGTGGCCACTTGTTTGAAGTAGGTTGTCAAATGAATCCGGTAGGCCATCTGGGAAGCTGTATTCAAGCTTGCTCCCAGGAACATAATTTGTTGACAGGGTACCAGGTGTGATTTCTCTTCATTTATGGTGTACACCAGACAAGTCACTACCCTTTGAACAAAGGCCAGATGATTCAAAAGTATGTCCTGGGTTTCTGCCTGAATTAGACAATCGTCCAGGTATGGGTATATTTGAATATTTATTTGCCTGCAAAATGCAATGACTGGAGCTAGGCACTTTATGAATACCCTGGGCGCAGTAGATAAGCCAAAGGGCAGTGCAGAGAACTGATCGTGCATGTAGCCTGCTTTAAAGCGTAGGTATCTTCGGCAAGACTCCCTGATAGGGATGTGCAGGTATGCTTCTTTTACGTCTAGTGTTGCCAACAATGCATATTTGCTTAGCATAGGAAGCAGCTGGTGAAGAGTCAGCATTTTGAATTTTGGAATCACCAGAAAGGTATTTAAAGTAGAAAGGTCCAGGACAGGAATCCAGGTATTGCCTTTTCTGGGTACCAGGAAAAGTCTCTAATAGAAACCTTGTCCCTTTTCCTCTTCTGGTACCAACTTAATAGCCCCCATGTTTAAGAGAGAGTGTACTTGATTTTGGGCCTCTGCCCACTGATTTGGGGGTAGATCTGGCCACCGGCTTGGTGTTGGTAAGGTGTGGAAGTGAAATCTGTATCCTTGGGACATTTAAAACTCATTTGTCCTGGGTAATGAGTTCCCAGTTTTTGGCCTGCAGACCAATCTTTCCACCTAAAGGAGCATTCAGTTGGGAAGTGCTTGGAAGTTTTACAAACAAGTCATTGAGACAATTATCCATAGGGGGAGTCTTACTACTCCCTGATTTGGGTGTGGAAACCCCCCACTGCTTAGTCTTATGTGTCCCCTGGGACTGAAACCTGGGGTTTCTGCTGTGTCTGGGTTTGACATGAGAAGACCTGGAAGGGTCTGGAAAGGACCAATTCTTGAGGGCCAGTGCCTACTAAATCTAGGAGGCTGAACTTGTAAGAAATCTTTAACAGCTTGCACAGATTTAGCTTTACCTTTCAACTTTTTAAGAACTTCTTCAGCCTTGTTGCGAAACAGGCAGTCCTGATTTAAGGGAGCAGCCAAAAATTTAGCTTTAACATGGTCAGGCAAAGATTGCTCCTTAAGCCAAACATGCCTTCTGAGCACAGACCCAGTAACAGCAGCCCTGCAAGAGGCCTCTAATGAATCAAATTCACACTGCAAAGTATGTTTTCCAACCTGTTCAGCAGAATGCATTAAATTCTATAAATCTTTATTTTCAGCACAGTCAGCAATCAACATAATTTTCTGTTTAAGCAATTCAATAACATGTTGCTGATACTTTAACATATGAAACTGTCAGTTTAAAGCCCCAATGGCCAAAGTTGCAGAAGTGTAACCTTCTTACCCCATCTACCCAGTGCCCTGGAGTCTCTATCAGAAGGGGTAGTATTTTTAGCAGTAGAAGCCTTAATGCCCTTAGGTCCCTGTGAAATAGTCTCTGGATCCGCAACAGGATTTTTAAAAAGGAACTTGTGTGAATCAGGAACCCTGTAATATTTGTCAGGTTTTCTGGGAGCAGGAGGCAAATAATCAGGGCCAAACTAGATTCTGAAAAAGCATCAACAATGTCTAGTACAGGAGGTATAGCTAAGGGCCTATGCTGAGGCAGGAGTAAGAAATCCCTAAGCCTCTTTTTTGAATCAGAAAAATCCTGGCTTTCCCAGTGGAAATGCTCCCTTAGAGTATGTAAGATCTCACCAAAAGAAAAATCCTCTGGAGGGGAAGCAGAGGGAATAGAGTCCTCTGCATCAGAATACCCATAAGTAGATAAGGGCAAATCCAGATCATCAGAAGAATCAGAGAAATCAGAATCCTGATCAGAAGATTCATAAACAACTTTCAGTCCTAGGTCTCAGACGGGGTAGGTTGGCTTCCCCTGATTAGAGTTACAAGATCTTCAGCCATTCTTATTTGCTTTTTTAGGCATAGAGGCCTGAGCATGCAGCCTGGGCGTTAGTTTTTTTAGGCATGGTTCGAGATTTAGGCCTAAATGAAGGAGGCGTCAGTTTAAAATGCAAGTCCGTAGGCCTGAATACACCCTCAGAAGCCGGTGCCTGCACAGCGGCTCCAGACCCATCCAAGGTAGAGATATCCGCGGGTTCCATAGTTGAAGTATCTCGTGGCATACCAGACTTTGAATGGGTCTCAGTAGAGGCCTGCGAATCAGAAGTAGTGGGTATCAGGGGCTACGAAAGCACCTCACTGAGTACCGGTGAACTGGCGACTGGCTTAGGAGAAGCCTTGAAGGCAGTTTTGGACTTTGGCAGCCTGTCTCTGTCTTCATCTTTGTGTTCTTTCGGAATCCCGGTAGACGGATGGCTAACCGATGAAATTTCTGGATAATTAAACAGAGAACCGAAATATTTAGAGGTGAAAATATACATACAACAGACAGTGCGCTGATTAAATAAAGCACAAAACCAACAGCAAGGTATGCCGTGGTCAGGGCCTAGGTAAGGAATACAGTACGAATGAAAATCTTTGAGAGGTATTTGCTTTAAACAAGTAATGCAATTAACTTTTACTGACATCGGTAAGGAGCAAGAAAAAGTTTCCCCAATGGGGTACTTAGCTTTAGTTGAAGACTTCGGTTCTGAAACTCGAAAATGAAAATTTCAGGAGTCGACCGACCAGCACTTGCGAACTGCTTCCACTTCGGGCACCGCACGGCAAGAAAGACTGATGTAATGGTTTCGGCTGCATGTTTTATACCCCTGACATCATGGAACAAGGGACAGCAACCGATGCAAGACCCAAGGCTGAGTGAGGGCTACTGCAAGCCGATAACCCAAATGTAATGACTGCAACAGTGAAACACGAAGAACATCTGACCAATAACTGTGCCAATTTCCAAAGGTCTTTAGTCCTGTCCAGGTAAAACCGGAGCTGTCTGTGCACATCAAGAGAATGTAGGATCCTTTCACCTCTATTTCGAGGATTAGGAAGGAAGGTGTATGCACTGATGAGTCGTCTAGAAACCACCTTAGGCATAAAGGAGAGGTTGGTTCTCGGAGAGACCCTATTCTGCAAGGAAAATAAGATAAGACTCCACAGCCATCTAAGCTTGCAGCTCCGAAACCCTCCTTGTTGAAGTTATAGCCAAGAGGAAGGCAGTCTTCCAAGAGAGAAAGCTTAAATCTGCAGTGGCAGTTGGCTCAAAAGGAGGAAGAGCCAGTTTCTCTAGAACAAATTTAAGAGCCCAGGCTGGAGTAGGTGCCCTTCTGGGAGGTTTTAAGTTACAAGTACCTCTGAGAAACATTTTCAATCAGGGGATGAGAGAAAATGAGTGGCTCAAAAGAATAAGCAGAAATGGCTGAAGCATGGAGCTTGATAGAAGAAAATGAAAGACCACCCTGAAGCAAATCAGCCAGGTATTCCAGGATCAGAGGAAGGGTAGGCTGAGAAGAAGATTCCCCTCTAGCCTGCATCCAAAGAGAGAATCTTTCCCATTTGCCAACATAAGACTTCCTAGTGCTAGGCTTCCTGGCCTCCCTCAGCACGTCAACCACCTGCTGGGAAAGGGAAGAAGAAAATGATGGAGTCATACAATCAGCCATGCTGCCAAATGGAGAGACTGAAGATGAGGATGTAGAATGTTTCCCCCTTCCTGAACCAAAAGATCTGGCTTCAGAGGAAGATTCCAAGGAGGAAATTGGGAGAGACTGCGAAGCAGTGGATACCAATGATGTCTGGGCCAGTCCAGAGCTATGAGAATAGTCCTTGGTCGTTCATCCCTGATCTTCAATAATACTCTGGGAAGAAGAGGAAGAGGAGGGAAGGCATAAACTGACAGCAGCGTCCACTCTCCAGGCTCTGCTGTGATGCTGTCTGGTGCAAAAAAAAAGAGGAGGAAGAAGATGGTTGTCTGGGGAGGAGAAAAGATCCATCTGAGGTGTCCCCCAATGCTGAATGATGCTGTAAAAGACTGCTCTGTTCAGCTGCCACTCGTAAGGATCCAGGGTCGGTCTGCTCAACTGGTCTGCCAAAACATTAAGCCTTCCCGGAAAAAACTGAGCTAGGAGATGCAGATCCAGAGATGTTGTTATGGACCAAAGATTCATGCTCTGCCTGCACAGGGAGTAAGAATTAGTCCATCCCTACTTGTTGATGTACCACATGACTGTGGTGCTGTCTGTTCTGACAAGCAGGGTTCCTGGAGAAAGATTATGCTTGATAGCTAGTAAGGCCTGCTGAACTGCTATCAACTCCTTTAGATTTGTGTGCAGGTGCACCTGCTGGGCATTCCAATGTCCCTGTATGCATTTGCCATCCAGGTGAGCTCCCCAGGCGAAGTCTGATGAGTTTGTGGTAAGAACTTGAGTGGCAGGGGGTGGGCGAAAAGGCATGCCTTTGTTATGTAGACAGGCTGTCGTCCACCATAGAAACTCTACAGACATGGAAGCAGAGGAATTATCACATCCAGTTCCTGTGTGTGCTGACACCATAGGTTCTTGAGGTACCACTGCAATTTCATCATATGCAGTCTTGCATATGGAATCATGAGAATGCAAGAGGTCATGTATCCCACAGCTTGCAGGTATTTCCTTGCAGGGAACTGGGAAAGGCTTGCCAAGTCCTTGAAGTAAACTGAAAGAGTTGGCTGCTTCTCTTGGGTGAGATATATCATCTGCGCGGCTGTGTTCAGACTTGCTCTCAGGAATGTTATCTCCTTCAATGGCACCATTTTTGATTTTTCCTCGCTGAGAGTGTAACCCAGGGAAGAGAGGAGTCTTTACAAATTCTAGATCCTTTAACAGCTGTTCCTGAGAATTCACTTGAATTAGACAGTCCAAGTATGGATAAATTTGAATTTTCTTCTGCCTGCAAAAAGCAACGACTGGAGCCAGGCACATTATGAAAACTCTGCGAGCAGTAGATAAGCCAAAGGGCAGCGCATAGAACTGATAATGTTGCTTGCCCATCCTGAAACAAAGATATTGCCTGCAACTTTCCCTGATAGGGATGTGCAGATAAGCTTCTTTGAGATCCAAAGTTACGAGCCAGGAATCCTAGTCTAACATTGGCAGCAATTGAAGCAGAATGAGCATTTTGAATTTTGGAATTACCAAGAAAGAGTTCAGAATGGATAGATCTAGGATAGGACACCACGTGCCTTTTTTTTGGAACTAGGAAAATAATGGAGTAGAAACCCTGGCCTACCTGCTGAGCAGGAACTGATTCTATTGCTCCCAGATGTAACAGAGACAAAATTTGTTTTTCTACTTCTGCCCTTTGGTTTGTAGGAGCGTCTGGGAATCCTTTGGGCACTGGAAAGGTGTGGAAAGAAAGTACAGTTGCGTACCTACCATAAATGTAAATGTTCGTGTGTATTCACTGTTGCAATCATTACTCTTGGGTTATCCTGCTGGCAGGCTACCCGCAGTCGGCCAGAATTCCAAAGTCTAGGTCCGGCGTCGGTTGCTGTCATCTCTTCCCGGACGTCAGTGCACCAGGGGGTATAAAAGATGCAGCCGACACCATTTTCTTCAGTTTTTCTTGCCCCAGATGTCAGGTGCCCCCAAAATGGTAGGCTAAAAGTATTATGCCAATAATTATGCATGCAGTAAAATAAACATTTCCTTCATCTACAAGCAAATACACCACATAGGTTGTATAAGATAGAGAAGTATAGGCAAGTCCCAGCAAAGAGAAGGGGGATGGAGGGTGGGTAACCTGGACTGCAACAGTGAATACACTCGAACATCTACATTTATGGTAGGTACACAACTGTACTATGTTCATCGTGTTTCACTGTTGCAGTCATTACTCTTGGGTTGAATTCCAAAGCTAAGGCTGGGTGGCTGGGCCTAAATAGGATTAGGAGAGGCTATAAGGCCTTGCAGAACTGCAGTGGCGAAGCCTGCTCTGGATTTAGAGTAGAGTAGAGAGGTAAATGGTAGTGCTTAGTAAAAGTGTGCACTGAACTCCCAAGTTGCAGCCTCTAAAATGTCTTTGGTTGGTACTTCTCTGAGAAAGGCTGCTGAAGTGGCTGCTGCCCTGGTAGAATGAGGCCTAATGCCCTTGGGCACTGATTTGCCATGTTGTGAGTAGCAGAAACGAATGCAGTGGCCTATCCATTTTAAAATGGTCTGTTTTGAGATAGGCTTTCCTTGAGATCCTGCAGCATATGCCACTAAAAGTTGCTCAGTTTTTCTGAAAGCTTTAGTTCTGTCCAAGTAGAAGCGTAGTTGTTGGTGTATGTCCAAGGAATGCAGGAGTCTCTCACCCTTATTCTGTGGGTTTAGATAAAAGGTAGGCAAATGAATGGTTTGGTTAAGGGCCACACTGGACATTACCTTAGGCATAAATGTTGGGTTCGTCCTTAGAGAAACCCTGTCTGGATGGAAAATGATGAAAGGTTCCACAGCCATGAGTGCCTGTAACTCTGAAACTAGTCTTGCAGAGGTTATTGCTAGGAGCAGAGCTGTTTTCCAAGATAAAAACTTTTATATCAGCTGTATTGGCTGGCTCAAAAGGCGGCAGTGTGAGTTTTTCCAAGACATAATTGAGGTCCCATGCAGGTACTGGGGCTCTCCTTGGAGGTCTTATGTTTTTGGCCCCTCTGAGGTACTGCCTTAGCAATGGATGGGAAAAAATAGGAGGTTCCGTACTGTAATGAGCTGAAATGCCAGAGGAATGAATTTTAATTGATGAAAAGAACAAGCCTTTGTCCAGCATCTCAGTTAGGTATTGTAAAATCTGAGGAATATTTGGTACAGATGTGTCAATTCCTTGTGCCTGGTTCCAACCACAGAATCTTTTCTATTTTTCTTCATAAGATTTTCTGGTACTGGGCCTCCTGGCCTCCAAAATAACATCCATCACTGCTTTAGAGAGAGGTGTGCTTTGAATGGTTACATTATCCGCTGTGCTGCTAGATTTAGGGTCCTGAGTTGGCTGTGCAGAATCTGATTGTTTCGCTGGGCTAGTAAGTGAGGAATTAGAGGAAATGTCCAGGCTGGGCCTTGAGACAAGCTTTTTAGGTTTGGGTACCAGTGCTGGCGTGGCCAGTCTGGGGCAATCAGAATCATTCTTGGCTTCTCTTGTCTGACCTTTAGGAGTACCTTGGGGAGGAGGGGCAAGGAGGAAAGGCATATACTGCGAGACTTTTCCAGCTGAATGACAGAGCATCCACTTTCCATGCTTGCTTGTGATAAGTCCTTGTGCAGAATTTCTGTAGTTGGCAGTTGTGAGGGGAGGCAAATGGATCTAATGTCTGGGCATCCCCATTCCTTTGTTATGCTGAAGACTTGTGGATCCAGTTTCCACTTGTGGGATCCGTAAGGTTTCTGCTTAGTTAGTCTGCCAGAGTATTGTTCTTTCCTGGCACGAATTGTGCTTGCAGGTGTACTTGACAAGTCAATGCTGTGTTCCACAAAGTCATGGCTTGTCTACAGAGGGAGCAGGAATGTGTGCCTCCCTGCTTGTTTATGTACCACATGACTGTAGTATCGTCCGTCCTTATCAGTAGTTGTCCCGGATGGAGTAGATCCTTGAAAGCTGTCAGGGCATTCTGAACAGCTAGCATCTCTTTCTGATTGATATGTAGATGCATTTGGCTTGTGGACCATGTGCCCTGAATGCATTTTCCTGCCATGTGTGCTCCCCAGGCATAATCTGATGCATCTGTTATTGACTGCCTGGCTGTGGGTAGAGTGAATGGCTGTCCCTTGTTGAGGTGACAGGCATGAGCCCACTATCGAAACTCCTGTTGCAGGCAGGGAATGAGGGTAATCAGTTTTTCCAGGTTGTGGCAATGTTGAGTCCAAACACTTTTTAGATACCGTTGTAGTTTCCATATATGCAGTCTTGCATATGGAATTAACAGAAAGCAGGATGCCATGAAGCCCAAAGCCTGCAGAATTTTTCTTGCAGATAACTGGGTTTTTGCTGCCAACATTTCGAAGTAAGAAGTCAGTTGCCTTTGTTTGTCTGGTGTGAGATAAGCCATCTGGGCAGTTGTATTTAAGCTTGCACCCAGGAATATTATCTCTTGAGAGGGTACTAGTTTTGATTTCTGTTAGTTTACTGTGTACCCTAGGCAAATTAATAATCTTTTTACAAATGCCAGATGCTTTAGTAGAGTGTCCTTGTTCTCTGCTTGTATAAGGCAGTTGTCCAAGTAAGGATAAATTTGAATTCCTCTGTCTGCAAAATGCAATTACTGGTGCCAGTCATTTTGTGAAGACCCTGGGCGCAGTAGATAAGCCAAAGGGCAGTGCAGAGAATTGGTAGTGCATTGAGCCAGCTATGAATCTGAGGTATCTTCTGCAAGATTGTCTGATTGGTATATGCAGGTATGCCTCTTTTAGGTCCAAAGTTACAAGCCAAGCCTTCTTGCCCAGCATTGGCAGAAGCTGCTGCAGAGTTAACATTTTGAATTTTGGAACGTCCAGAAATGTGTTTAGAAAAGACAGGTCCAGTATTGGACTCCAGGCTTTGTCCTTTCTGGGAACCAAGAAAAGTCTTGAGTAAAATCCTTGTCCCTGCTCTTGCTGTGGTACTTGCTGAATGGCCCTCATTTGCATAAGGGATGGAACTTGTTTTTGTGCCTCTGCCCATTGATTGTGTGGCAAGTTTGGCATACCTTATGCCTTTGGCAGGGTGTGAAAGTGGAACCTGTAGCCCTGGGACACTATATTCAATACCCATTTGTCCTGGGTGATCATGTACCAATTTTGAGAGAAAAGTGCTAGTTTTCCCCCTAAGGGGGTTGCAAGAAGATAAGGGCTTGGTGCTAGCAGAGGCAAGTTATTGGGACTGTTTCCTATATGGCTGTGCTTTGTCTTCTCCACTTTTGGAGGTAGAAGCGCCCCACTGTTTAGGCCTGTATGAGCCCTGGGGCTGGGATCTGCCTCTGGGACGTCTGTATCTGCCTCTTTGTGGCCTGTCCGACACTGGAAAGGACCAATTCTTTGTAGGCCAGTTCCTGCTAAATTTTGGTGGATGAACCTGTAAGAAATCCTTTACTGTTTGCATAGATTTCACTTTGTCCTCCATTTTCTTCAAAACCTCCTCTGCTTTAACACCAAATAAAGTATCATGCTGTAATGGAGCATCTAATAATTTTGCTTTAACATGATCAGGCAGATTTTGTTCCTTTAACCAAGCATGCCTCCTAATGACAGAACCCGTTACTGCGGCCCTGCAGGAGGCCTCCAGAGAATCAAAACCACATTGCAATGTATGCTTTCCCACTTGTTCAGTTGCATGTAATAAATCCTGTATTTCCTTATTTTCTGTACAATCAGAATTAGTCAACATTTTCTGTTTTAACAGTGACATTAAGTATTGCTGATATTTAATCATATGAAATTGACAATTTAAAGCCCTCACAGCCAAAGTAGCAGAAGTGTAAACCTTTTTCTCCCCCATCTGTCTAGTGCCCTTGAATCCCTGTCAGAAGGGACAGGGTTTTTTGCAGTAGTGGCCTTAACCCCCTTGGGACCCTGAGAAATAGTTTCTGGGTCAGCAGCAGGGTTTTTATAAAGAAATTTATGTGCATCAGGAACCCTGTAGTATCAGTCTGGTTTAACAGGAGCTGGAGGTAAGGAGTCTGGAGAAAGGCCGGACTCTGAAAATACATCTACAATGTCTAGCACAGGGGGAATAGCAAGAGGCCTGTGCTGAGGAAGTAAAAGAAAATCTCTAAGCCTTTTCTTTGATTCGGAGTAATCTTGGCTCTCCCAGTGGAAGTGCTCCCTCATGGTATATGCAGGGTTTCCCCAAAAGAATAATCCTCAGGAGGAGAGGCTGAAGGGATGGATTCTTCAGCATCAGAATCCTCATAGGGAGGAAGAGAGTATTCCTGTACAGAAGAGGAGTCAGAGGAAATGGAAACCTGATCTGAAGAGTCATAGTCTGTCTCTTGCCTAGGCCTCTTGTCAGGAGGGGGATGGGAACCCCTGATCAAGGTAATAAGGTCTTCGGCCATTTTGAGCATCTGTTTCTTAGGCATGGAAGTCTGCCCTGGAGAATGCTGTACTTGTTTCTGTCTTTAAAGCTGCTGTAGTCTTTGCTTTTGAAGCTGAAGTAGGCTTTACATATAGCTGTGTAGGCCTGAAAACACCCTCAGAAGCCGATGTCTGCTCAGCGGCTCCGGACCCATCTGAGGAAATGATTTCAGAGTGTCCAATACCTTGAGTATCCAGAGGCCTAGCTGGCTCAACGTGGGAGTCGTCAGCAGCCTGTGGCTCTGAGGTAGCGGGTGTCAGGGGCTGCGAAAGCACCTCACTGAGAACTGGCGACTGGCTTAGCAGAAGCCTCGTAGTCGGTTTTGGATCTCGGATGCCTGTCCTTCTCTTTTTCCTTGTGTTTTTTAGAAACTCCGGTCGTCGGCTGTTCCGACGGCATTATGTAATTGAATTTTCTGCCAAAGTAATAAGCAAAATCAAACAGACACTTAATAGTGCATCTGTTGAATCTAGCACAAAGCCAACAGCTAGCAACGTTATGATCAGGGCCTAGGCAAGGAATACAGTAAGAATGATAATCCTTATGAGGTATTTGCTTCCCACAAGAAATACAATTGTTAACTTTTTCTGACATCGGTCTGGAACAAGAAAAAAGTTTCTCCAATGGGGTACTTAGCTTTAATGAAGACTTCGGATCTGAAATTAGACTGTGAAAATCTCAGGAGTCGGCCGACCGGCACTTGCGAACTGCTTTTGCTTTGGGCACCGCTCGGCAAGAAAGACTGAAGAAATTGGCGTTGGCTGCATCTTTTATACCCCTAGCGCACTGATGTCAGGGAAGAGGCAACAGCAACCGACGCCGGACCTAGACTTTGGAATTCTGGCTGACTGCAGGTAGCCTGCCAGCAGGATAACCCAAGAGTAATGCCTGCAACAGTGAAACACGATGAACATCGTGTCCTAGGGATACAGTTCTGAGTACCCATTTGTCGTCAGTGATGGTGGCCCAGACATTTGCAAAAAAAGGCCAACCTTCCTCCTCTCTGGGCAGGCAAGAACAGGAAGAAGGTGGATACAGTCATTGAGAATGTTTGGATTAAGATGCAGGCTTAGAACTTCCCGCCTTGGAAGTGGAAGCCTGCCAATGCTTAGACCTTTGAGGGGTAGCCACCTGCCCCCTAGAAGATTTGTAACCTCTAGTCCTAGAATGGTTCTGTCTGCTGGTATCAGGAAACGTCCAACTCTTAGAAGGGTAATTCCTGCTAAAACGAGGAGGCTGAACTTGCAGAAAGTCCTTAACTGTTTGCAAAGACTTGGCCTTATCCTCCATCTTCTTCAGCAGTTCCTCTGCTTTGCTGCCAAAACGACTGTCCTTATGTACAGGTACATCTAAAAGCTTAGCCTTGACACGCTCTGGAAGGGGCTGTTCCCTGAGCCAAGTGTGCCTTCTAATAACAGATCCAGTAGCTGTAGCCCTGCAGGAGGCCTTGAGAATGTCAAAACCACAATGTAATGAATAAATGTAATGAATATTTATTAACAAGACTGGCAGAATTCAGCAAATCCTGCATATCCTTATTCTCTGCCAAAAGAGGCACACTTGCTATCCTAGACTTAATAGCCTCCAAGGTGTGCTGCTCTTACTTCAGCATATGAAAAAGACAATTAGTAGACCTAATAGCAAGAGTGGCAGAGGTATTAACCTTTTTACCCCACCTATCTAGGTTCCTAGATTCCCTATCAGAAGGAACAATAATTTTATTAACAGTGGCCTTAACTCCTTTAAGGCCTTGGGAAATAACCTCTGGATCAGCTAACGGGTTCCTGAAAAGAAACAAATGGGAATCAGGGACTCTATAATACCTGTCAGGTTTCCTGGGAGCAGGGGGAACCACATTTGGAGTAAAGGAATTTTCCAGAAAAACATCAACCCCTTCCAACACTGGGGGAATAGCCAGAGGCTTATGCGGAGGCAAATCCAAAAACTCCCTAATCCTTTTCTTAGATTGGGGATAATCCTGACTTTCCCATTTAAAAAGTTCCATGAGAGTATTCAAAAGCATCACCAAAAGAGAAATCCTCTGAAGGAGAAGCAGAAGGGATGGACTCCTCTGCATCTGAATCCTCAAAAGGAGGAACAAACTGAGAAACTTCCTCTTCATCAGAAGAAATGATAGAAGTATCAGAACCAGAATAAGACAAAGCCTCAGAAGAGACGGACCTACTCCTTTTAAGAGGAGGAGGCTGAGAACCCCTAATAACAGTCAAAAGGTCACTAGCCATTTTAACCATTTGGGATTGAGGGGAACAAGAAGAAAAGTACAGTTTTGTACCTGCCATAAATGTAGATGTCCGATAGATATGCAACTGCAGTCATAACATATGGGTTGTCCTGCCTCAGGCAGCCCTCGGTCGGCTGGATTCCAAAGTCTGAGTCTGACGTCGGCTGATGTCACATTTCTCTCCGACGTCAGAGCGGCTGGAGTATATAAGCATCAGCCGACGCCATCTTCTTCAGTGTTTCTTGCCCCAGATGCCAGGTGCCCTCCAAGGAAGGCTGTAATCAAATTGGAAGACAAAAATAGGTTTCCAGACAATAAATAAGCAATAAACAGATACACCATAACAGATATCCCCAGCTAAGGATAACGGGGAGAAGAGTGGACCCAAGGCATAGAGGGGAAGGAGGGAGGGAAAACCCGACTGCAGTTGCATATCTATCGGACATCTACATTTATGGTAGGTACAAAACTGTACTATGTCCTTCAAGAATGCAACTGCAGTCATAACATATGGGTTGAATACCATAGCTTAGCTGGGGGAGGTGGTATGCTCTAAGAAAAGGATGGTGTAGCAATCAATCCCTGCAGGACTGCCAAAGCAAAGCCTGCTCTGGATCTGGAATATAAAGGGAGGTTGTAGTGTTTGGAAAATGTATGCACGGAGCTCCATGTAGCAGCTTCTAGAATGTCTTTTGTAGGCACCCCCTCTTAAAAAAGCTGTAGAGGTGGCTGTAGCTCTGGTGGAGTGTGGTCTGATATTGGCTGGCACACTCTTTCCATGGAAGGAATAACAGAATCTGATGCAATGTCCAATCCATTTTGAAATTGTCTGTTTGGAAATTGCTTTCCCTTGTACTCCAGGGGCGTAAGCTACGAAAAGCTGGTCAGACTTCCTACTGGTCTTTGTTCTGTCTAGGTAGTAGCGAAGTTGTCTGTGTATGTCCAAGGTATGTAACAGTCTTTCTCCTTTGTTCTCAGGATTGGGAAAGAAAGTAGGCAGGTGAATTGCTTGATTTAAAGAAACCCTAGATACCACTTTTGGCAGAAAGGTAGGGTTGGTTCGTAAGGAGACCCTGTCTCTGTGAAAAGTTATGAACGGTGGTATTGCCATTAGGGCCTGTAATTCTGAAACCCTTCTTGCTGAGGTAATGGCCAGCAGGAAAGCTGTCTTCCAGGAAAGAAATTGTAAATCCACAGAAGCTGCTGGCTCAAGGAGGTAGAGTCAGTTTTTCTAGGACAAAATTGAGGTCCCAAGCTGGTACTGGTGCCTTTCTTGGGGGCTTTATATTCTTGATTCCTCTAAGAAATTGCCTTAACAAAGGATGTGAAAACACAGGTGGATCAGTGTTGTATCTAGCTGAGATAGCTGAAGCATGTATTTTTATGGAAGAGTATGAGAGTCCGTTATGTAGCATATCTGCCAAGTATTCCAGAATGAGAGGAATGCTCAAAAGTGATGCATCATGACCCTTGTTGGTATTCCAAATGCTGAATCTCTTCCATTTGGCTGAGTAAGCCTTACTGGTGGATGGTCTGCGGGCTTCTGTTAGTATCCGCTGAACTTCCTTGGAGAGAGATAAATTGAGGTTATTTATGGGATTTACCAAGCTGTTAGCTGTAGCGTCTGGATGTTGGGATGAATTGTCCTGAAATTGTGTTGTCAAAAGTTGGGGCCATTGTGGAAGGGCCCACATTTTGTTGTGACATATGTTCAGTAGTAGTGGGTACCAGTGTTGTCTTGGCCAGTCTGGAGCTATTAGGATCCCCTTCGGCTGCTCTGCTTTGATCTTTAATAACACTGAGGTCATCAGTGGCAGAGGTGGAAATGCATAAATTATCAGGGAGCTCCAGTTGAATGAGAGGGCATCTATTTTCCATGCTTGTGGATGATATGTCCTTGAGCAGAACTTTTGTAAGTGATGATTGAGGGGGGAGGCAAATAGGTCTACGTCCGGCCTGCCCCATGCTGCGGTGAGTCGTAAAAAGATGTCTGGATGTAGCCTCCATTCGTGTGGATCTAAGAAATTCCTGCTTAGACTGTCCGCCAGAACACTGTCTTTGTCTGGAACAAACTGGGATTGTAACTGCATGTTTAGACCCAGTGATTTTTCCCAAAGATTCATTGTCAGCCTGCAAAGGGGGTAAGAATGAGTGCCCCCCTGCTTGTTTATGTACCACATCACAGTGGTGTTGTCTGTCCATATTAGTAGGTGTCCTTGTTGAAGTTGTTGTCCAAAGGCCTCGATGGCATGCATTACTGCTAGCATTTCTTTTTGGTTGATATGCAGATTTGTTTCCTTTGGAGACCATTGCCCTTGAATACATCTGCCCTCCATGTGCGCCCCCCATCCAAGGTCTGAGGTGTCTGTGGTCATGGTCTGTGTTATCTGAGGTTTTTTGAACGACATACCTGTGTTTGACTGGCTTACTGTGGCCCACCATAGAAATTCCTTTTGAAGACATGGAATGAGTGGAATAGTTGCTTCTAGGTTGTTGCTGTGTTGAAACCATAAGCTTTTTAAGTACCATTGAACCTTTCTCATGTGTAGTCTTGCTAGTGGAACCAGGAGAATGCAGGATGCCATGTAACCCAGGGCCTGTAGGAAACTCCTTGCAGTCATCTGGGTGAGCTTTGCTAAACTTTTGAAGTAATGGGTTAACTTCTTTTGTTTGTCTTCTGTTAGGTAAGCCATTTGAGAGGCTGTGTCTAGTTTGGCTCCTAAGAAGGTTATTTGCTGGGATGGCTGAAGTCTTGACTTTTGAAAGTTGACTGTGTATCCCAGAGACTGTAGCAAGTGTATGACATAATTCAAGTTTTTTGTCAAGGTTAGTTTGTTGTCCGCTTGTATGAGGCAATCGTCCAGGTACGGGTAGATTTGAATCCCCTGGAGCCTGCAATGAGCATTTCGTGAATACTCTGGGCGCAGTAGATAAGCCAAATGGCAATGCTGAGAATTGATAATGCTCTGGCCCTGCAAGAAATCTGAGGTATCTTCTGCAGCTGTGTCTGATAGGGACATGCAGGTATGCCTCCTTGAGGTCCAGAGTAATCAGCCAAGACCCCTTGCCCAGCATGGGAAGGAGTTGCTGTAGAGTCAGCATTTTGAACTTTGGTACTATGAGAAAAGTGTTTAAAGCGGACAAGTCCAGTATTGGTCTCCATTGAGTTTCTTTTCTTGGAACAAGGAACAGTCTTGAATAAAACCCCTGACCTTGTTCTTTTTGTGGAACTTTTTCTATTGCTTTGATCTGAGCAAGCAGAGAAATTTGCTTGATAGCCTCTGCCCTCTGATTTTGTGGAAGATTTGGCATGCCTTGTTTTCTTGGTAAGGTATGAAAATGGAACCTGTAACCGTGGTCTATAATGTCCAAAATCCATTTGTCTTTTGTCAGTTTGTGCCAGTTTTTTGAAAACAAAGATAACTTTCCACCCAGAGGAGCTTCTGTTTGCTCCTTGGTTGGCGGAACTAGAGGAAAGTCATTGAGATTGTCCCTGCGGGGCGGGAGAAACCCCTGTGTCACTTCTTTGGTTTGCTGGTTGCCATTGTCGTCCCCTGTAGGATCCTCTGTATTGCCCTCTTCCTCGGGCACGCCTGTTCTTGCCCCTTTGAAATCTTTCAGTATTAGGAAAGGACCAGTTTTTAGAAGGCCAGTTCCTACTGAATCTGGGCGGCTGAACCTGGAGGAAATCTTTGACTGTCTGAACTGACTTGGCTTTTTCCTCAATGGACTTTAACACATCTTTAGCATTAGCTCCAAAAAGCTTGTTCTTTTCCAAGGGTGCATCAAGAAGTTTTGCCTTAACATGATCTGGTAAAGGTTGTTCTTTTAACCATGCATGTCTACGAATGACCGCCCCTGTCATAGCTGCCCTACATGAAGCCTCCAATGCATCATATCCACACTGTAGAAAGCGATTGCTAACCTGCTGAGAATTATGCACAGCCTCCTGCAAAGACTTCCTATCTAAAGGTTCAGGAGAGGCCAATCTTTTCTGTAAATCATCTAACAGGAAATCCTGATACTGAAACATGTGAAAGAGACAATTGAGAGCTGTCATAGATAAAGTAGTGGAGGTGTAAACCTTCTTCCCCCATCTCTCTAAGGACCTTGCTTCCCTGTTGGAAGGCAAAGGGTTTTTGGAGGTGGTAGTTGAAACCCCTTTAGGCCCCTGGGAAATTGTTTCTAAATCAACAGCATGGGCCTTAAAGAAGTGAGAATGGGTTTCTGGGACCCTATAGTATCTGTCAGGCTTGACAGGAGCAGGAGGAAGAGTATCAGGGGTAACAATGGAGTCAGAGTATAAATCATCCAAAACATCAAGCACAGGAGGTATAGCTAAGGGCCTGTGTTGGGGCTTTTTAAGGAAGGTTCGAAGGCGCTTTCTGGAATCTGAATATTCCTGGCCTTGCCACTTAAAATGCTCCCTCATGGAATGCAGAACTTCCCCAAAAGAAATATCCTCAGGAGGGGAGGCCGAGGGAATGGAGTCCTCTGCATCAGAATCCTCATAGGTCTGAAAGGGCTCTTCCTGGCTTTCAGAGTGAACAGAGTCCTCAGAATCTTCATCTGAAGGAAGAGGGTCAGAGGGTTCAACCCTGGGCCTCTTATTAGGAGGAGGCTGGGATCCTCTCTCAGGATGGGCCTGGGAACCTCTGATCAGGGAAATTAAGTCTGCGGCCATAGACATGATTTGAGTTTCAGGAGTAGGCTGAGGTAAGGTTTTAGCAGTAAGATGCTTAGACTTGCTGGCTACCTTAGCACGTGTGTAGGCCTTGATAGACATGGACATGGGAGGCCTAGCCGCTCCACGTGCAGGAGTGACCTTAACAGCAATGGTCTCGGGCATATCCTCGGTTTCAGTATCCGGAGGAAAATCAATAACTGGCGTCGGAGTGGCCTCCGGTATCGGAGGTATCGGTAATGCGGTGTCTTCGGTTCGGAGCGGTGGAATAACCGCCTCAGAGGGAACCGGGGCACTCGCGGTTAGTTTTGGCATGGGGTCGGTGGAAGACGCGGGCCGAGGATGTCGGTCCCGGTCTTTTCGTTTCTTAGGAGTCTGCGTTGTCGGTTGTTCCGACAGCATCGTATAATCAAAAGTTTCGCCGAAAAAGTCTTCAGCAAACTCCGCCCGGCGCCTGAGAGTGCGCTTATTGAAGCGAGCACAGGCGGCACAGGCCGAGACGTCGTGGTCTGGGCCAAGGCAAGGGAGGCAGTAAGAGTGGAAATCCTTATGAGGTATTTGTTTACCACAAGACAAACAATTATTTACTTTTTCAGTAATTTCTGACATCGGCTGAGGCAAGAAAAAGGTCCCCAACGGGGTACTTAGCTTTTTTGATGACTTCGGTTTCGAAGAATACAGGAGCTGACCGACCGGCACTTGCGAACTGCTTCTGCTTCGGCACCGCGGCAAGAAAGACTGAAGAAGATGGCGTCGGCTGATGCTTATATACTCCAGCCGCTCTGACGTCGGAGAGAAATGCGACATCAGCTGACGTTGGACCCAGACTTTGGAATCCGGCCGACCGAGGGCTGCCTGAGGCAGGACAACCCATATGTTATGACTGCAGTTGCATTCTTGAAGGACATCTGGAGCCTGCTTTTTCACAGGCTTACGACTGGAAGATTTACCTGCAAGTCTGAAGGACTCGGGAGGCCTGGCAACTGCCGAAGACGCAGCAGAGGTCATCTGTATGAGCTTGCTGTCTGAGCGAAGAACGGAGGCCTCGGACACCGGAGTCAGCTTAGCGGCACCGGAGCCAGCTGAAGAAGTGGCAGACGAAAGGTCAGAAGGCAAAATGGAAGCCAGAGGCCTGGGGGATTCTGAAATGGTCTCAACCTAGGCCTGCAGTTGAAAATCTGTGGGCTGCAGGGGCTACAAAGGTGCCTCACTGGCTACCGTATGATTGACGACCAACTTATCATCTGAGGACTTGACCCGCTGAAGCCTGTCGCGGTTTTTGTCCTTACTCTTCTTGAGGATATCTGAAGCCTGAAGACCAGTGGACGCCATACCGACAAACTTAAGCCAAACTCCAAGTTTAGCTAAAAGCTTAGCCCGACGACAAATAGTATGCGGATTAAAGGAAGCACAGAGATCACAATTAGGAACGTCATGGTCAAGGCCTAAACAAATAATACAATAGGAATCTGCTTTCCACAGGTAAGACAATTATTGACCTTTTCTTACATTCGTTAAGGCAAGAAAAGAGGACTCCCAACGGGGTACTTAGCTGTAGTTTACTTCAACTTTGTTGTCGGAAACCAAAAAGGTAAACTGCCGACCGGCACTATTGCAAAGAATGCTTCTGCTTCAGGCTCCACGGCAAGGAATACTGTGCAAGTGACGTCAGTTGCCTCTTTTTGTATCTGACATCCTTTACAACCGACGACAGCCAATGTCATATTTACTTACCTTTGGTATTCCGACCGATCAAGGGCTACTGAGAGCCTGATAACCCATTGGTTAGGACTGCAACAGTGAAACACGATGAACATCTATGTTTTTGCAGGGGGGAAAACCTCCCTGTGCCCCCCCACACCCTCTGCACCTTAAATATACCAACTCCGAGATTGCTCTGCAGCGAAGAGAATGGTAATAGGGATTGCAAAACAGTGAAGGATGGGAACATTACCGTTCTCTTCACCACAGCATCATCTCAGAGTTAGTATAGTTTAGTTGCAGGGGGTGTGGGGGTGCAGGGGGACTTTCCCACCTGGAAAAACATACTTTTACACGTTTTTATTTTTTTTCTATTTACTTTCTAATTTTGAAATTTCATAATGTCGAGATTCTGGGTTCGATTTTATGAATCTCGACATTACGGCATTTCAAAATTAAAAAGTGGACCCCTGATAAGATACCCAGTTGCCTGATAAACAGTACAAAACCTGCCCTGGTGGACCCCTTCCTACAGCTATTCAACCCGAGCTTAGATACTGGTTTTGTCCCTGAAGTATGGCAAACAAAGTACAGTTTTGTACCTAGCATAAATGTAGATGTCCGATAGGTATGCATCTGCAGTCATAACATATGGGTTGTCCTGCCTCAGGCAGCCCTTCGGTCGGCCGGATTCCAAAGTCTGGGTCTGGCCTCGGCTGATGTCGCACTTCACCCGACGTCATAGCTCCTGGGGTATAAAGGCATCAGCCGCCATTTTCCTCAGTGCTTCTTGCCCCAGATGCCAGGTGCCCTCTAGGAAGGCTAAATTTGTATAAAAGTAGAAAATTACAAACAGTAAAAATCAAAAAGTATATATACATACAAACAAATACACCATAATGGATTCCCCCAGCTAGCTAAGAGAGGGGCAAGTACCCTAGGAATACCACAGAGGGGAAGGAGGGTGGGTAATCCTGACTGCAGATGCATACCTATCGGACATCTACATTTATGGTAGGTACAAAACTGTACTATGTCCTTCAAGGATGCATCTGCAGTCATAACATATGGGTAGAATACCATAGCCAAACTGGGGGAGGAGGCACTAAGATAATGATGGTGTAGTTAAGATCCCTTGTAAAACTGCAGTTGCAAAACCTGCTCGGGATCTGGAGTATAAAGGAAGATTGTAATGCTTGGCAAATGTATGCACGGAGCTCCAAGTAGCAGCTTCTAAAATGTCTTTGGTAGCCACTCCTCGTAGGAAAGCTGTAGTGGTGGCTGTAGCTCTTGTGGAGTGAGGCCTGATATTTTCAGGAGTTGTCTTTCCATGAAATGAGTAGCAGAATCGAATGCAATTTCCTATCCATTTTG
Source organism: Protopterus annectens (assembly GCF_019279795.1). Classification (NCBI taxonomy): domain Eukaryota; kingdom Metazoa; phylum Chordata; order Ceratodontiformes; family Protopteridae; genus Protopterus; species Protopterus annectens. The sequence goes on from NC_056729.1 coordinate 1,201,112,663, forward strand.
AGATTGTCTGTTTTGAAATTGCTTTTCCTTGCACTCCTGTTACATATGCTACCAGAAGCTGGTCAGTTTTTCTGCTGGCCTTAGTTCTGTCCAGATAGTAGCGCAGTTGTCTGTGTACATCCAAGGTGTGCAGCAGTTTTTCGCCCCTGTTCTGTGGGTTAGGGAAGAATGTAGGTAAATGAATAGCTTGGTTCAAGGATACCCTGGATACCACCTTTGGCATAAAAGTAGGATTGGTTCTCAGAGACACTCTATCCTGGTGAAAGATAAGGAAAGGCTGCACTGCCATTAATGCCTGTAACTCGGATACCCTTCTTGCTGAAGTGATTGCTAGCAGGAAGGCAGTTTTCCAAGATAAGAACTGTAAGTCTGCTGTTGCTGCTGGTTCAAAAGGGGGAAGTGTTAATTTTTCTAGCACAAAATTGAGATCCCATGCAGGCAGAGGTGGTTTCCTTGGAGGTTTTACATATTTGATCCCTCTCAAAAATTGTCTGAGGAGAGGATGAGAGAAGACAGGAGGATCCATGTTGTACTCTGCTGAAATTGCTGATGCATGAATCTTAATGGAATAGGACAGGCCATTGTGGAACAGTTCTGCTAAGTATTCTAGGATGTGTGCTAGGTTTGCCAGTGACATTTGTTCCCTTTGCTGCACTCCAAATGAGGAATCTCTTCCATTTGGCTGAATATGTTTTCCTTGTGGAGGGTCTGCGAGCCTCCAGGATAATGTCCTTAACCCTCTGAGATAAAACAGGTTGGTTTTGTTTTATGCAATTTTCCAAGCAGTTAGCTGCAGGGTTTTCAAGTTTGGATGCAGGGTCTTGTAGTTGTTCTGCGTTAGAAGTAAAGGACATAGAGGTAGAGGCCATGAGTTCGTCCGAGACATGCTTCTCAGTAGCGGGTACCAATGCTGCCTTGGCCAGTCTGGAGCTATCAGAATTACCTTTGGCTGTTCCTCTCTGATCTTCAGTAGAACTTTGTACATCAATGGGAGAGGTGGAAAGGCATATACTGTCAGGGCCTTCCAGCTGAAAGAAAGGGAGTCCACCCTCCAGGCTTGTGGGTGGTATACTCTTGAGCAGAATTTCTTCAGTTGGTGGTTGAGTGGGGAGGCGAACAGGTCTATCTCTGGCATTCCCCATTTCTTTGTTATGGTTTTGAAGATGTCTGGATGCAGCATCCATTCGTGAGCATCCTTGGTAGTTCTGCTTAAGCTGTCTGCTAGTGAATTCTCTTTTCCTGGTACGAATCTGGCCTGCAGTTGGATGTTGAGATTCAGGCCTAAGTTCCACAGGTCCATTGCCATCCGGCATAGAGGGTATGAATGTGTGCCTCCCTGTTTGTTGATGTACCACATGATGGTGGTATTGTCCGTCCTTATCAGCAGGTGTCCTTGCTGGAGGAATGATTTGAATGCCTCGATTGCATGCTTCACTGCCAGCATCTCCTTTAGATCTATGTGTAGATTCAGCTGGTCTTGGGACCATAGGCCTTGGATACACTTGTCTTCCATGTGTGCCCCCCAGCCTAGGTCTGAGGCGTCCGTGTTGATGGTCTGCCTTGGATGTGGTTTGTGGAAAGGCAATCCTTTGTTGATCTGGCAGGCCTGAGCCCACCACAGGAATTCTTTTTTCAGGCATGGAATGATTGGTATCAGGGCTTCTAGACTGTGTCTGTGTTGAGACCATACATTCCTTAGGTACCATTGTAATTTTCTCATATGCAGCCTGGCATGTGGGATCAAGATTATGCAGGATGCCATGTAACCAAGGGCCTGCAGGACTTTCCTTGCAGTAAGCTGAGTTTGTCTTGTTAATGCCATGAAGTAGACTGGTAGTTGCTTTTGTTTTTCTTCTGTGAGAAAAGCCATCTGAGTTATTGTGTCCAGTTCTGCACCCAAAATGTTATCCTTTGGGATGGCACTAGTCTTGACTTTTGTATGTTGACTGTGTATCCCAAGGCTTGCAGCAGTTGTATGACATAGGCCAAATCCTTTATTATTTTTGTCTTGTTGTCCGCTTGTATTAGGCAGTCGTCCAGGTATGGGTAGATTTGAATTCCCTGAAGCCTGCAATGTGCAATTACTGATGCCAGGCATTTCGTGAATACTCTGGGCGCAGTAGATAAGCCAAAGGGCAATGCTGAGAATTGATAATGCTCTGATCCTGCAAGAAATCTGAGGTGTCTTCTGCAATCTGGTCGTATAGGGACTTGCAGGTATGCCTCCTTGAGATCTAGAGTCACCAGCCAAGACTCCTTGCCCAACATGGGAAGAAGTTGCTGTAGGATCAGCATCTTGAATTTTGGAACAATGAGATAATATGTGTTCAGTGCGGACAAGTCGAGAATAGGCCTCCATTGATTTTCTTTTCTTGGTACAAGGAATAGTCTGGAGTAAAATCCTTGGCCTTGTTCCATAGATGGTACCTTTTCTATTGCTCTCATCCTTAATAAGCTGATGATTTGTTTTAGAGCCTCTGATTTCTGGCTTGGTGGAAGGTTTGGCATTCCCCTCTTTTTGGTAGAGTGTGGAAGTGAAACCTGTAGCCTTTGTCTATTGTTTGCAAAGTCCATTTGTCTCCTGTAATGCAATGCCAGTTTTTTGAAAATAAAGCTAGCTTTCCGCCCAAGGGTGCTTCCAGTTGTTCCCTGGTGAGCCAAGTCATTGTGTCTGTCCTGTGGAAGTGGTTGCAGTCGCAGCTGTGGCGGCACTTCTCTGGTTGGCAGGTTGCCCCTGTAGGCACCCCTTGATTGACCTCTGCCTCTTGGGCGTCTATTTCTGCCTCTCTGTGCTCTGGAGGTGTCTGGAAAGAACCAATTCTTTGAAGGCCAATTTCTGCTGAACCTCGGAGGTTGGACCTGCAGAAAATCCTTGACTGTTTGGACAGATTTTGCTTTTTCTTCCACTTTCTTTAGAACCTCCTGTGCAGGGGAGCCAAATAAACTTTGTTTCTCCATAGGGGCATCTAGGAGTTTAGACAACATGGTCTGGCAAGGATTGTTCTTTTAGCCAGGCATGCCTTCGAATCACTGCTCCAGTCATAGCTGATCTAAATGAAGCCTCCAGTGCATCATAGCCACATTTTAAGAAATGATTACTGACCTGCTGAGAGTTGTGTACCAAATCCTGAAGGGACTTACGGTCTAAAGGTTCAGGAGAGGACAGCTTTTTATTCAGCTGATCTAACAAAAATTCCTGGTACTGTATCATGTGAAATTGACAGTTTAAAGCCCTGGCAGAAAGAGTAGCAGATGTATAAACCTTTTTACCCCATCTCTCTAATGCTCTTGATTCTCTTTCAGAGGGTTGGGTTTTTTTGGCAGAGGCAGCTGCAACACCTTTAGGGCCCTGAGAAATGGTTTCTGGGTCTGCAGCATGGGCCTTATACAAGTGGAAGTGAGAATCCGGGACCCTGTAGTATCTATCAGGTTTGGCAGGGGCCGGGGGAAGAGAATCAGGGGCAGTACTGGCATCATTGTATGCATCATCAACAACTGATAGTACAGGTGGTATGGCTAAAGGCCTATGCTGTGGTAAGTGTAAAAAAGTCCTTAGCCTTTTCCTAGAATCAGAAAAATCCTGACCCTGCCATTGGAAGTGTTCCCTCATTGAGTGTAGAGTTTCCCCAAATGAAAATTCTTCTGGAGGGGAGGCAGAAGGAATGGAGTCTTCTGCATCAGAGAGTATGGTCTTTCCTGATGGTCAGATAAATCTGAACCATCCGAGGAATAGTCAGAGGAGAGAGGTTCAGGGGGTTCAGACCTAGGCCTCTTTTCAGGAGGGGGTTGTGAGGCCCTGTCTGGGTGAGGTTGGGATCCCCTGATCAGAGAAATAAGGTCCTCAGCAAGGCTGAGAATCCGAGAACTTGAGGTAGGTCTGTGAGAGGGAGCTTTTGTAGGTAAGGCCTTGGAAAGTTTAGCTGCTTTAGCCCTGGAGAAGGCCTTGATAGACATAGAAGCAGGGGGTCTAGCTGCCCCACGTGCAGGAGTAGAGATGTCCAACGGAATGGTGTCGGACAAATCTTGTGTGCCTGCTTCTTCAGTAGGAATTTCTGTAGCCGACTCAGCCGGGGCCAGTGTGGCCTCGGTTGTCGGAGGCATGCTTTCGGCCGAAACCGAGACACTCGCGGTAGGCCTAACCGTGGTTTCAGCCGAAACCGCGGGCCGCGAGTGTCGGTCCTTTTCCTTGTGTTTTTTAGCTAAATGTGTAGTTGGAGTCTCCGACGGCATTTTATATGCAAAAGCGGAGCTAAAAAACTCTTCAGCAAACTCCGACCGACGTCTAAGTGTCCGTCGGTTGAAGGAAGCACAGGCTAGACAAGCTGATACGTCGTGGTCTGGGCCTAAGCAAGGAAGGCAGTAAGAGTAGAAATCCTTATGAGGTATTTGTTTCCCACAAGTTAAACAATTATTTACTTTGTCTGACATCGGCTGAGGCAAGAAAGAGTCCCCAACGGGGTACTTAGCTTTTTTAGAAGTCTTCGGTAGCTGAAATCTCTGGATCTGACCGACCGGGACTTGCAAACAGCTTCTGCTTCGGGCACCGCGCGGCAAGAAAGACTGAGGAAAATGGCGTCAGCTGATGCCTTTATACCCCAGGAGCTATGATGTCGGGTGAAGTGCGACATCAGCCGAGACCAGACCCAGACTTTGGAATCCGGCCGACCGAAGGGCTGCCTGAGGCAGGACAACCCATATGTTATGACTGCAGATGCATCCTTGAAGGACATCTGTGATGCCACTTCAAAATAGTGGACCCACCACTGACCCCAGAAACTGCAGACCCATTAGCTTGACTAGTCTCAGCTGCAATGTCATGGAACAAAAACAACCTAATTAAAGATGCTCAAAAATTTTATAAGGTTTGGTCTCCAGTAGTTAAGCTTTGTTAAGGATAGATCTTGTCTAATGGAGCTGATCAACTTCTTTGAGAAAGTAACACAAGCCATGGACAGCAGACATGCTGTCCAAACAGCCTACCTCAACCTAAGGGTTTTGACATCATACCACATTCCAACATAAACATGCCAAATGAACTCCAATTTGACCCCTAAATAGGTTATGTGGATACAAAATTGGTTCCATGTATTGTGGGTGACAAATGTGCCCTCTGTACACATGAAGGTGACCAGCGGTGTTCCTCAGAGCTCTGTGCTGGCACCCCCTACTATATCTGGCATCTACTTCATGAATTTCACAACTATAAATTGGGCTCTCTGGTTAACGAAGGTTGAGATCTACACCAAACTTGTCATCCTCAAGTAACCCTCTGATATACAGAAGCAACACTTGGAGCATACACGTCAACAACTGGTGCTCAAAACGGAGATGAAAATGCTAAAAACAGCATTATTCCCTTTAGTAAAAAAGAAGTTATGTACTTACCATAACGTTCCATGTTTGTAGTTCATCTCACCCTTCATTCTTACATATGGGATCAGAGCCAATCCTCGACTCCTTCTTTCTTTTTTTGGCTTTTTCCCGGTTAGGGGTCACCACAGCGGATCACCCGTCCGCTCAAGATTGGCAGTGGAGTTTTACGGTGCCGAAGTGCCAGCCCAGCACCCAACCTTCCACAGAAGGCACACACACACTCACACCTAGGGCCAATTTGAAGTGTCCAATCCACCTACAGCATGTCTCTGGGATGTGGGAGGAAACCGGAGCACCCGGAGGAAGCCCACACGACCACAGGGAGGACATGCAGACTCTGCACAGAAGGCACCCCAGCTGAGAATCGAACCGGAGAACCTCTTGCTGTGAGGCGGCAACACTAAAGTACAGTTTTGTACCTACCATAAATGTAGATGTCCGATAGGCATGCATCTGCAGTCCTTACAAATGGGTTGTCCTGTCGTCAGGCAGCCCCTCGGTCGGCCGGATTCCAAAGTCTGGGTCTGGCCTCGGCTGGTGTCGCACTTCACCCGACGTCATAGCTGCAGTTGTTCGGGTATAAAGGCATCAGCCGACGCGATTTTCCTCAGTGTTTCTTGCCCAAGATGCCAGGTGACCTCTAGGAAGGCTAAATTTGGATAAATGCAAATGGTTTCAAATAGTAGAGAGCAATCAAAAAATAAGCATGTATGTACATATATACAAACAAATACACCATAATAGATTCCCCCAGCTAGCTACTAGATGGGCAAATACCCTAGGAGTACCACAGAGGGGAAGGAGGGTGGGTAATCCTGACTGCAGATGCATGCCTATTGGACATCTACATTTATGGTAGGTACAAAACTGTACTATGTCCTTCAAGGATGCATCTGCAGTCCTTACAAATGGGTAGAATACCATAGCCAAACTGGGGGAGGAGGAGAAATAGATTATGGTGTAGTTAAGATCCCTTGCAAAACAGCAGTGGCAAAACCTGCTCGGGATCTGGAGTATAAAGGTAAATTATAATGCTTGGCAAATGTATGCACGGAGCTCCAAGTAGCAGCCTCTAAAATGTCTTTGGTAGCCACTCCTCGTAAAAAAGCTGTGGTAGTGGCTGTAGCCCTTGTAGAGTGAGGCCTGATGTTTTCTGGAGTTTTCTTTCCATGGTAGGAGTAACAAAATCTAATGCAATTTCCTATCCACTTAGAGATTGTCCGTTTTGAAATTGCTTTTCCTTCCATTCCTGTTGCATATGCTACCAGTAGCTGGTCAGTTTTTCTATTGCTCTTGGTCCTGTCCAGGTAGTAACGTAATTGTCTATGTACATCCAAGGTATGCAGAAGTCTTTCTCCCCTGTTTTGTGGGTTGGGGAAGAATGTAGGTAGGTGGATAGCTTGATTTAAAGATACCCTGGAGACCACCTTTGGCATAAAAGTAGGATTTGTTCTCATGGATACTCTATCTTGATGGAAGATCAGGAAGGGTTGTACTGCCATTAATGCCTGTAGCTCAGATACCCTTCTTGCTGAAGTGATTGCAAGCAGGAAAGCAGTTTTCCATGATAAGTACTGTAATTCTGCTGTTGCTGCTGGCTCGAAAGGAGGGAGTGTCAACTTTTCTAGCACAAAGTCCAAGTCCCATGCTGGCAATGGTGGCTTCCTGGGTGGCTTTACATTTTTAATCCCTCTCAGAAACTGCCTGAGCAGAGGATGTGAGAATACTGGAGGATCCAAGTTGTATTCTGCAGAAATAGCTGATGCATGAATCTTAATGGAAGAATAGGACAGGCCGTTGTGGAAGAGCTCTGCCAAGTATTCCAGGATGCTAGCTATGTTTACCAGTGACACATTTTCTCCTTTTGCAGTACTCCAAATGAAATATCTTTTCCATTTTGCTGAATAATTTTTTCTTGTTGAGGGTCTGCGAGCCTCCAAGATAATGTCTTTAACCCTTTGAGATAAATCTGGGTTATTTGGTCTTATGCAATGTTCCAGGCAGTCAAGCTGCAGTGTTTTCAGGTTTGGATGCAGGGTTTTGAAGTTGTTCAGCAAGGGAACTAGGGGCAGAGGCCATATTTGTTCCCGAGACATACTCCTCAGTAATGGGTACCAATGTTGCCTTGGCCAGTCTGGAGCTATCAGGATGATCCTTGGACGGTCTTCTTTCATCTTCAGTAGCACCTTGTGCATCAAAGGAAGAGGTGGGAATGCATAAGCTGTCAGGTTTGTCCAACTGAAAGATAGGGAGTCCACTTTCCAAGCAAGTGGGTGGTACGTCCTTGTGCAGAATTTTTTCAGTTGGTGATTGTGTGGGGATGCAAATAAGTCTATTTCTGGCAGTCCCCATTTCCCTGTAATGGTTCTGAAGATGTCCGGATGCAGCATCCATTCGTGGGCATCCGTGGTAGTTCTGCTTAGGATGTCTGCTAGTATATTTTCTTTTCCTGGCACAAAAATTGCTTGTAGCTGAATGTTGAAGCTCAGTGCCACCTTCCAGAGGTCCATTGCCATCCGGCATAGAGGGTATGAATGTGTGCCTCCCTGTTTGTTGATGTACCACATAACTGTGGTGTTGTCCGTCCTTATCAGCAGTTGACCCTGTTGAAGAAATGGTCTGAATGCCTGAATTGCCAGTTTTACTGCCAGCATTTCCTTTTGATTTATGTGTAGGTGCAGCTGGTCTTGAGTCCATAAGCCTTGTATGCACTTGTCCAGCATGTGTGCCCCCCAACAGAGGTTTGAGGCGTCTGTTGTGATGGTCTGGCTTGGTTGAGTGCTGTGGAAGGGCAGTCCCTTGTTTGATTGACAGGTCTGGGCCCACCATTGGAATTCTTGTTTCAGGCATGGAATTATTGGAATTTGGGTTTCTAGGCTGTGCTTGTGCTGAGACCATAAATTCCTTAGGTACCACTGTAACTTTCTCATATGTAGTCTGGCATGTGGAATTAATATTATGCAGGATACCATGTAACCGAGAGCTTGCAGGACTTTTCTTGCTGTTAGCTGGTTCTGCTTTGTTAATGCCATGAAGTAGAAAGGGAGTTGTTCCTGTTTTCTACTGTCAGGAATGCCATTTGTTTTGTTGTGTCCAAATCTGCACCCAAGAAGGTTATCCTTTGGGATGGTATCAGCCTTGACTTTTTTATATTGACTGTGTATCCCAGGGCTTGTAGTAGATGAATGACCCTTTCCAAATCTTTTGTTAATTTGATTTTGTTGTCCGCTTGTAACAGGCAGTCGTCCAGGTAAGGGTAAATTTGAATTCCTGAAGCCTGCAATGAGCAATTACTGATGCCAGGCATTTCGTGAATACTCTGGGCAGTAGATAAGCCAAAGGGCAATGCTGAGAATTGATAATGCTCTGATCCTGCAAGAGATCTGAGGTATCTTCTGCAATTTGGTCGTATGGGGACGTGCAGGTATGCCTCCTTGAGATCTAGAGTTACCAGCCAAGACTCCTTGCCCAGCATGGGAAGAAGCTGCTGTAAGGTCAGCATTTTGAATTTTGGAACAATGAGGTATGTGTTTAAAGCGGACAGGTCGAGAATAGGTCTCCATTGGTTTTCTTTTCTTGGTACCAGGAAGAGTCTGGAGTAAAATCCTTGCCCTTGTTCCATAGATGGTACCCTTTCTACAGCTCTCATCCTTAGTAAGTGAGTTATTTGTTCTAGAGCTTCTGTCTTCTGATTTGGAGGTAGGTTTGGCATTCCTCTCTTCCTTGGTAGAGTATGGAAGTGAAACCTGTAACCTTGGTCTATTGTCTGTAAAATCCATTTGTCTCCTGTGATGCAATGCCAGTTTACTGAAAATAAGGCTAGCTTCCCGCCTAAGGGTGCCTCTAATTGTTCCCTGGTAGGCGGTGCTAGAGCCAAGTCACTGTGATTGTCCCGTGGAAGTGGTGGTGGCTGGATCTGTGGCTGTACCTCGTTGGTTGTTAGCCTGCCACTGACGTCCCCTGTAGGCACCTCTGGAATGACCCCTGCCTCTTGAGCGCCTATTCCTGCCTCTCGGAGCTCTGGCGGTGTCTGGAAAGGACCAATTCTTGGAAGGCCAGTTCCTGCTAAACCTTGGAGGCTGGACCTGCAAGAAATCCTTGACTGTCTGGACAGATTTTGCTTTATCTGCGCAGGGGAGCCAAACAAATTGAGCTTATCCATGGGAGCATCTAGGAGCTTTGATTTAGCATGGTCTGGTAAGGACTGCTCTTTTAACCATGCATTTCTTCTAATCACTGTGCCAGTCATGGCTGATCTAAAGGAAGCCTCCAGTGCATCATAGCCGCATCTTAAGGAATGATTACTGACCTGCTGAATGTTATGTACCATTTCCTGTACAGATTTTTTGTCTAATGGTTCATCCGAGGACAGTTTTTTAGTTAATTGGTCTAACATAAATTCCTGATACTGAATCATGTGGAATTGACAGTTCAAAGCCCTAGCTGAAAGAGTAGCAGAAGTGTAAACTTTTTTACCCCATCTCTCTAAGGATCTAGATTCCCTTTCAGAGGGGAGGGGGTTTTTGGTAGAAGAAGCTGCTACAGCCTTGGGTCCCTGGGAGATAGTTTTGGGATCTGCAAAGGGGCCTTATACAAATGATAATGTGTGTCCGGAACCCTGTAGTACCTATCGGGCTTAGCAGGGGCCGGAGGAAGAGAATCAGGAGCAGTACAAGCATCATTAAAAGCATCATCCACAACAGTAAGTACTGGAGGAATGGCTAAAGGCCTATGCTGTGGCAAATGCAAAACGGTTCTAAGCCTTTTCCTAGAGTCTGAAAAATCCTGGCCCTGCCATTGAAATTGTTCCCTCATAGCATGCAAGGTTTCCCCAAAAGAAAATTCCTCAGGTGGAGAGGCAGAAGGAATGGAGTCTTCTGCATCAGAGTCCTCATAAGGAGAGAAGGGGCCTTCTGGAGGGTTTGAATTATCTGATTCATCAGAGGAGCCATCTGAAGAAACTGGCTCAGGGGGCTCTACTCTAATCCTCTTCTCTGGAGGTGGGTGAGAGGCCCTGTCTAGATGTGATTGGGATCCCCGGATTAAAGAAATGAGATCCTCTGCTAGACTAAGCATTTGTGAACTAGAGCTAGGCCTGTGAGAGGGGGTCTTAGCTGCTTTAGCCCTGGCAAAGGCCTTAATCGACATGGATGCAGGAGGCCTAGCAGCTCCACGTGCAGGGGTAGAAATATCCAAAGGGACAGTATCAGATAAATCCTGCGAACCTGCAAGAGCAGGTGTGATTTCAGTAGCAGATTCAGCCTGGCTGGATGAAGCCTCGGTAATTGGCAAGCTTTCGGCCGAAGGAAGAACCGTGGACTCGGTTTCAGCCGAAACCGAGACACTAGCGGTTGGCTTAACCGCGGTTTCGGCCGAAACCACAGACCGCGAGTGTCGGTCCTTTTCCTTGCGTTTTTTAGAAATTTGCGTAGTCGGAGTATCCGACGGCATAATGTAAGCGAATCGAGCCAAAAACTCTTCAGCAAATTCCGACCGACGTCTAAGTGTCCGTCGGTTGAAAGAAGCACAGGCTAGACAAGCTGCTACGTCGTGGTCTGGGCCTAAGCAAGGTAAGCAGTAAGAGTGGAAATCTTTATGAGGTATTTGTTTCCCACAAGTTAAACAGTTATTCACTTTTTCTGACATCGGCAGAGGCTAGAAAGAGTCCCCAACGGGGTACTTAGCTTTTTAGAAGTCTTCGGTACTTGTAGTAGTAATCTCTGGTTCTGACCGACCGGCACTTGCGAACAGCTTCTGCTTCGGGCGCCACGCGGCAAGAAAGACTGAGGAAAATGGCGCCGGCTGATGCCTTTATACCCGAACAACTGCAGCTATGACGTCGGGTGAAGTGCGACACCAGCCGAGGCCAGACCCAGACTTTGGAATCCGGCCGACCGAGGGGCTGCCTGACGACAGGACAACCCATTTGTAAGGACTGCAGATGCATCCTTGAAGGACATCCACTGCACCACCGTGGCCGCCGACACTGCCTATTTTCAAGCTGGAAGTCTTCAAGTTGGCTTGTGGCTAGGTAGGTAGGTAGGTATCCCATGGTGCACCAGCACGATCCCCAGATTTTGTTTGCTGCTAACTAGGAGAAATAATAACAAAAATACCAAAGAAGCCAATACTAAAAGGACTCCATAAAAAAGGATAATGTTTTTCTGTCTCCAGGTACTTCCAGGCTGGGGGTAGGAGGTTGGGGTCGTAAAAATGAGGGGTGAGTTGGAATACAAACATGGAACGTTATGGTAAGTACATAACTTTGTTAAGTTCTGTAGTCCTCTCTCACCTTCATTCTTACATATGGGACAGCGTCCCTAGCACCTTATTCTTGGGTGGCTCAAAGAAAAATACTCCCGAGTTCTGTGGAACCAAATGATGCTCTACCCCTGGGAGGTTAAATCCAATTTGTAATGAGTAATAAAAGTGTGAGGGGTAGCCCATATAGCTGCTGCACAATTATCATCAAGTGGGACACTGGCTTGAAAGGCTGCAGAGGTAGACTGAGATCTGGTAGAATGAGCCTTGATTTTAAAGGGTAAAGGTCTACCCTCAGAATTGTAAACATAAGCTATTCAGCTAGAAATCCAATTAGAGACTGTTACTTTTGAAACTGTTAAACCCGACCTGGATTTGGAGAAGGAAATGAATACCTGATCTGATTTCTATAGTCCAGTGCAAATAAAAACTATTTGTCTATGGACATCCAGCTGGTGGAACCTGTACTCAGCTGCATTGGAATGATTTGGAAAGAACACCGGATGTTCTATGGATTGATTCAAGGTGGCATGGGAACAGACCTTGAGGACAAAAGAGGGATTAGTACGAAGGGATACCCTGTCTTTGTGAAAAATTAGATAAGGGGGGTTTACAGACAATGCTTGCAACTCTGACACCAGTCTGGCCGACGTGATAGCCGCCAGAAACAACGTCTTCCAAGACAAGAGTTTCAGAGAGGATGAATGAGAAGGCTCAAAGGGCAGAGAAGTTAATTTGGATAACACAAAATTTAGATCTCATGAAGCAACAAGTTCTTGAAAGGGGGGGGTCTTAAAGTGGCACCTTTAAGGAACGTTTTGCACAACTTATGTGACATCAGGTTAGAATCTGGAAAACCTAGATGAAAATTTGAAATCACTGCCAATTGAACTCTGACAGTGGCAGCCGCAGATCCCTGGTGAAAAAGCTCAGACAGGAATCCCAAAACCACTGGAATGGAGGCAGTGTAAGGGTCAACATTCATTTTCTCCTCCCAGATAGAGAATCTTCTCCATATACTGGAATATAGTCTCCTAGTGGAAGGTTTATGAGAAGACGTAAGGATACGAGTCATGGAGGGTGAGAAGTCAAAGCCTGACTAGGGATGGAACTGGAGCAGCCACGCTGTCAAATTGAGGGTGTGTAAGGAGGGATGAAGTGAACCTGACATGTGAGTCAACAGGTCTGGAGCTGGGTCCAGAATCCAAGGATAGTCTAGGAGAACAGGCCCGAGAAAGGGGAACCAAACCTGACGAGGCCAAAAGGAGCAATCAGGATAAGTTTACTTACCAGCCGTATCGCTTTCTGAATAACCTTGGAAATGAGAGGAAAGGGAGGAAAAGCATACAGGAGACCCAGGGGCCAATCGTGTACAAGTGAGTCTCTCGGTGATTCACCCAGAGGGGGGATGAAAGAGAGGCAGATGCTGCATTTGGCATTGATTGGGCTGGCAAAGAGGTCTCAGCAAAGCTGTCCCCATCTGTGGAAAATCTGTTCCGCTGTTTCTTGTTTCAGAGACCACTCGTGAGGCATCAGGATTGCCCTACTGAGCTTGTCGGCTGTCACATTGGTCGTCCCTGGAATGTGCGTTGCCACCAGAAAATGCTGGGAAGATATCGCCCATTTCCAAACTCGTATGGCCTCTTGACAAAGTGGGTAAGATTTGGTTCCGCCCTATTTGTTGATGTACAATACTACCTACATGTCTGATTGTATTGCAATAGTCGCCAGAGGCAGAAGTTCGTGAAGTGCTTGCAACACCAGGATTACTGCCCTCATCTCTAGAATGTTGATATGCAGGTGAGCCTCGTGATCTTGCCATGTGCCTTGGACAGTCCTGCCAAGAAAATGCCCCCCCACATTATCTGTGAGGCATCCATGGTCACAGTGGCAACAGGTTGGTGAGGAACAAATGAAGTGCCCGTGGTTAGCTGATTGGGCAGTGTCCAAAGGAGGTCCTTCTTGCAAGATTCTGTCAGCAGAATGGTAGGTGCTGAAAAGACCATTGGGACGACAGGAGCCAAAGAATTCTCACGTGTAGCCTGGCTAGTGGCACTAGTAATATGGTGGAAGCCATGGTCCCAAGAAGCTGCAGAATAATCTTGGCTTTGACCTTTCGTAAGGGGAGAAGACGCTGAATTTGAAGAACCAGATTCTGGGCACTTCTGGCAGGAAGACGAGCCAATATGCCTACTGTGCATCTCTGCGCCTATAAAAATCACAGATTGAGAGGGCACCAAGGCAAATTTTTCCCAATTTATACAAATTCCCAGCTGGGCACAAAGCTGAATAGTAGCGTCCCTGGTCTGAAGTAGATACCTGGTGGGAGCGGTCAAGAGCCAGTCATCCAGATACAGAAACACCTGGAATCCTCGACGTCTCAGATGAGCTGTCACTACTGCCATGCATTTGGTGAACACCCTGGGGGCTGTGGTGAGACCAAAGGGCAGAGCGCGAAACTTTTAGTGACTGGCTCCAAGCTGAAAGCATAGATGACTCCTCGATGCCCTGTCCATTTTTATGTGGAAGTAGGCATCTTGGAGATCTATTGAGCACATCCAATTGTCTTTCTCTAACAACGGGAGTATAGACTGCAGTGTCACCATCTGGAAAGTACAGTTGTGTACACTCACTGTTGCAGTCATTACATTTGGGTTATCTGTTAATCAGGCCGACTGAGGGCTACTGCAAGCAATGTCTTGGGTCCTGCATCGGTTGCTGTCCCTTCTTCCATGACGTCAGGTCGTCAGGGGTATAAAACATGCAGCCAACACCATTACATCAGTTTTTCTTGCCCCAGATGCAAGGTGCCCCCCTAATGGGAAGCAATTAAATCTATAAAACAAGGATATGCTTCCAACAAAAAAGCAAATACTATGCTCAAAAAGCTTTTTGGTGTAAGTGAGAGTAAAGGTACAGCCAAAAGAAGAAAGGGGGTTGGAGGGAGGGTAACCAGGACTGCCACAGCGAATACACTTGAACATCTACTAAGTGTACACAACTGTACTATGTTCTTAGCATTTCACTGTTGCAGTCAATAAATTTGGGTAGATTCCCAAAGCTAAGATTGGGAGGAGGAATTTAAATAGAATTAGGAACAGCTAAAAAGCCCAGCAAGACTGCAGTGGCAAAACCAGCTCTGGATTTAGAGAAAATTGACAAATGATAATACTTGGTGAAAGTATGTACAGAACTCCAGGTAGCAGCTTCTAGGATGTCCCTTGTAGGGACGTCCCAGAGAAAGGCTGTGGAGCTAGATGCAGCACTGGTTGAATGGGGTCTGATGCCCTGTGGGATAGGTTTTCCATGGTGCTTATACTAGAAATGAATGCAGTGGCCTATCCATTTTGAAATGGTTTACTTTGAAATAGCTTTCCCCTCTGTCCCTGCAGGGAATGCCACCAGCAGTTGTTCAGATTTCCTTTGAGATGTTTAGTCCTGTCCAAGTAGAATCTAAGTTGTCTGTGCACATCTAAGGAGTGCAGTATCCCATTCCCCTTTGTTTTGTGGGTTAGGAAAGAAGGTAGGCAAATGAATGGCCTGATTAAGAGCCACACTGGATACCACCTTGGGCATGAAGGAGGGATTGGTTCTGAGGAACACCCTGCCCGCATAAAAGATGATGAAAGGCTCCACTGCCATAAGTGTCGACTCAGATACCCTTCTTGCAAAAGTGATTGCTAAAAGGAAAGTGGTTTTCCAGGAAAGGAATTTTATATCTGCAGCAGCAGCTGGCTCGAGAGGAGGAGGAAGAGTGAGTTTCTCCAAGACAAAAGTTAAGGTCCCAGGCTGAAGTTGGAGCTCTCCTCGGTGGCCTTAAATTTTTGGCCCCTCTGAGGAACTACTTGAGCAGTGGGTGAGAGAAGAGGGGAGGCTCTGTGCTATAATGAGCTGAAATGGCTGAGGCATGAATTTTGGAGGAGGAAAAAGACAAGCCCTTATGAAGCATCTCAGTCAAATATTGTAGAATCAGAGGTAAATTGGGCACTACTGCGCTCATCCCTTGAGATTGGTTCCAGGTACAAAACCTTTTCCATTTTGCAGCATAAGATTTTTCTAGTACTACGCCTCCTAGCCTCTAAAATTATATCAATCACTGATTTACTGAGGGGTGGTAAAGGAGAGATTAGGTAATTAGCCAGGCTGCTAGGTTCAGGGTTTGCAGCTGAGGGAGCAGAATCTGGTTGTCCTGCTGAGACAACAGGGAAGGAGTCTGAGGCAGGAGCCATGGGGCCAAGCGTGACACACTACGCATCCACTTTCCAAGCTAGTTTGTGGGGAATCCTTGTGCAAAATTTGTCCAATTGTTGGTTCTTGGGGGAGGCAAACAGGTCGATATCTGGGCTCCCCCATTTGCTTGTCAAAATGTTGAAAATCCTTGGTTCCAGTTTCCACTCATGTGGGTCCATGAGGTTCTGCTTAGTCCATCTGCCAGTGTATTTAGTTTTCCTGGCAGGAATTGAGCTTGTATATTCACTTGGTAGCTCAAGGCTGTGTTCCACAATGCAATGGCTAGTCTGCAGAGGGGGTAAGAGTGTGCACCCCCTGCTTGTTTATGTACCACATGACCGTGGTGTTGTCAGTCTTTAGTTGTCCTGGAAGAATGTGGTCCTTGAAGGCTGTCAGAGCATTTTGTACAGCTAACATTTCCTTTTGATTTATGTGTAGGTGCATTTGACTTGGGTTCCACTTGCCCTGAATGCACTTCCCTGCCAGGTGAGCCCCCCATGCATAGTCTGATGCATCTGTTAAGGTTTGGGTGGCAGGGGGTAGTGTGAATGGTATTCCCTTGTTTTGGTGGCACGCCTCTGCCCACCAAAGGACCTCTAGGCGTAGGCAAGGTATGATAGGAATCATAGCTTCTAGATCCTGTGAATGTTGACATCATAGGCTTTTGAGATACCACTGCAGTTTCCTCATTTGCAGCCTTGCATATGGAATTAGTAGAATGCAGGAGGCCATGAACCCGAAGGCTTGCAGTAGATAACTGGGTTTTTGTGACCACTTGTTTGAAGTAGGTTGTCAAATGAGTCCGTTTCTTTGGCATGAGGAAAGTCATCTGAGAAGGTGTATTCAAGCTTGTCCCAGGAATATAATTTGTTGACAGGGTACCATTTCTTTTCGTTTATGCTGTACCCCAGACAAGTCAGTACCCTTTGAACAAAGGCCAGATGATTCAAAAGTATGTCCTGCCTTTCTGCCTGAATTAGACAATCGTCCAAGTATGGACATATCTGAATATTTCTTTGCATGCAGAATGATTGACTGGAGCTAGGTGCTTTGTGAATACACTGGCCACAGTAGATAAGCCAAAGGGCAGTTTAGAGAACTGATAGGGATGTGCAGGTATGCTTCTTTTAAGTCTAGTGTTGCCAACCATGCATCTTTGCCTAGCATAGGAAGCAGCTGGTGAAGAGTCAGCATCTTCAATTTTGGAATCACTAGAAAGGTATTTAGAGTAGAAAGGTCCAGGATAGGACACCATGTATTACCTTTTCTGGGTACCAGAAAAAGTCTCAAATAGAAACCTTGTCCCATTTCCTCTTCTGGTACCACCTGAATAGCCCCCATGCTTAAGAGAGAAAGAGAGAGTACTTGATTTTGGGCCTCTGCCCACTGATTTGGGGGTAGATCTGGCCACTGGCTTAGTGTTGGTAAGGTGTGGAAGTGAAGTCTGTATCCTTGGGACACTATATTTAAAACCCATTTGTCCTTGGTAAGGAGTTCCCAGTTTTTGGTCTGCTGACCAATCTTTCCACCTAAAGGAGCATTCAGTTGGGAAGTGCTTGGAAGTTTTAAAAGCAAGTTATTGAGACAGTTTTCCATAGGGGGAGTCTTACTACTCCCTGATTTGGGTGTGGAAACCCCCCACTGCTTAGTCTGGTCTCCCCTGGGACTGAAACCTGGCATTTCTGCTGTGTCTAGGTATGGCTTGAGAAGAACTGGAAGGGCCTGGAAAGGACCAATTCTTAGAGGGCCAATGCCTACTAAATCTAGGAGGCTGAACTTGTAAGAAATATTTAAGTTTGCATAGATTTAGCTTTATCTGCCAACTTAAGAACTTCCTCAGCCTTGTTGCCAAACAGGCAGTCCTGATTTAAGGGAGCATCCAACAATCTAGCTTTAACATGATCAGGCAAAGATTGCTCCTTAAGCCAAGCATGCCTTCTGAGCACAGACCCAGTAACAGCAGCCCTGCAAGAGGCCTCTCATGAATTAAATCCACATTGCAAAGTATGTTTTCCAACCTGTTCAGCAGAATGCATTAAATCCTGTAATTCTTTATTTTCCACACAGTCAGGAATCAACATAATTTTCTGTTTAAGCAATCCAATAACATGTTGCTGATACTTTCACATATGAAAATGGCAGCTTAAAACCCTAATGGCCAAAGTTGCAGAAGTGTAAACCTTCTTACCCCATCTATCCAGCGCCCTGGAGTCTCTATCAGAAGGGGTAGGATTTTTAGCAGTAGAAGCCTTAATGCCCTTGGGTCTCTGTGAAATAGTTTGTGGATTCACAGTAGGATTTTTAAAAAGGAACTTGTGTGAATCGGGAACCCTGTAATATCTGTCACGTTTTCTGGGAGCAGGAGGTAAAGAATCAGGGGCTAAACTAGATTCTGAAAAAGCATCAACAATGTCTAGTACAGGAGGAATAGCTGAAGGCCTATGCTGAGGCAGGAGAAAGAAATCCCTAAGCTTCCTTTGAGTCAGAAAAATCCTGGCTTTCCAGTGGAAATGCTCCCTTAGAGTATGTAAGGTTTCACCAAAAGAAAAATTCTCTGGAGGGGAAACAGAAGGAATAGAGTCCTCTGCATCAGAATCCTCATAAGTAGATAAGGGCAAATCCAGATCATCAGAAGAATCAGAAAAATCAGAATCCTGGTCAGAAGATTCATAAACAACTTAAGTCCTAGGTCTCTTAGGAGGAGGAGGTTGGCTTCCCCTGATGAGTTATAGGATCTTCAACCATTCTTTTTTGTTTTTTAGGCATAGAGGCCTGAGCATGCAGCCTGGGCGTCGTTATCTTAGGCATGGTTCAAGATTTAGGCCTAAATGAAGAAGGAGGTGTCTGTTTAATATGCAAGTCCGTAGGCCTGACTACATCCACAGAAGCCGGTGCCTGCACAGCGGCTCTGGACCCATCCAAGGTAGAGACATCCATGGGTTCCATAGCTGAAGCATCTCGTGGCATACTGGACTCTGAATGGGTCTCAGTAGAGGCCTGTGAATCACAAAGTAGCGGGTATCAGGGGCTGCAAAAGCACCTCACTGAGTACTGGCAAACTGGCGACTGGCTTAGGAGAAGCGTCGTCGGCAGTTTTGGACCTCGGCAGCCTGTCTCTGTCTATCTTTGCATTTTTTCGAAATCCCGGTAGTCGGATGGCTAACTGACGACATTTCTGGATAATTAAACAGAGAACCGAAATATTTAGAGGAGAAAATATAAAGACGACAGATAGTGCACTGATTAAATAAAGCACAAAACCAACAGCAAAGTACATCGTGGTCAGGGCCTACGCAAGGAATACAGTACAAATGAAAATCTTTGAGGTATTTGCTTTACACAAGTAATGCAATTATTAACTTTTACTGACATCGGTAAGGAGCAAGAAAAAGTTTCCCCAACGGGGTACTTAGCTTTAGTTGAAGACTTTGGTTCTGAAACTCGAAAACGAAAATTTCATGAGTCGGCCGACCGGCACTTGTGAACTGCTTCAGGCACCGCACGGCAAGAAAGACTGATGTAATGGCATCGGCTGCATGTTTTATACCGCTGACGTCATGAAAGAAGGGACAGCAACTGACGCAGGACCCAAGACTTTGTTAATCAGGCCAACTGAGGGCTACTGCAAGCAGATAACCCAAATGTAATGACTGCAACAGTGAAACATGAAGAACATCTTGTCCTCCTCCTTTACTGATTTGTTCAATCTGCCGAGGTCCAGAATGGGCCTCCAGTCCCCTGTAAGTTTTGGCACTAAAAAGAATCTGGAGTAAGTTCCGGATCCTATTTGGTCTGCTGGGACGGTTTGGATGACTTTCTGATAGCAACTTGTTGACCTCCACAGTTGCCTGATCCCGGTGATTGGGTGGAACATACGGGATCTTCTTAGGAACAAAGAGTGAAAGAGAAAAGGGCATGGACACCCTCTGGTAATAATTCTTTGCACCCACTTGTCTTGAGTGACACCCAGCCAGGCTTCTGTATACCAAGAAATGCGACCCCGACCAGCCCCAGAGAAGCACAGTCTGGCCCCACATCAAGAGCGCTGGTAAGGCCGGCCCAGAAAGGAATTGCGACCTCCCTGGTTTTGTGGACCGCCCCTGCCTCTAGGGTGACTCCTACCATTTCCTTCTCCTCCTCTGCCTCTGAAGAAGGAGCTACCTTGTGCATCCTGGAAAAACCTCTTGGACTTCTTGAACCTTAGGGTATGGTCTAGAATGAATAGTAAAATGTACGCCCATGGCAGAGAGTGTTTTTCCTTTTTGCTCGCACTGGGTGAGAGTGTCCTTTACCTTGGGTCCAAACAATGATGAACCGAAGGGGGCATTGGTAAAGGTAGACTTGAACGGTTCCACAAAATTACTCAAAAGCATCAAGGAATGATGCCTTAGGGAAATTCCTGAACCTGCTACTCTACTCGCTCCATCGGCTGCATACGAAATAAGCCACATGGAAGAGTTGACAATACAGTTCAAGGTTGACAACTGGGCAAAAACCTTGTCAGGGACTCCCTCAGTACATGTACTTTGTAGAGAATCTCCCAACTCTTTAAAGGAGATCTCTCTGAAGCCTTGTGAAGTGAGTAAGGTAATTCAGCGATCTAAGGGTAAATGCCACTGAAGAAAAGATACACTTCCCGTATCTGTCCATCATCTCAGCTAGCTCCTTCTTAGTGGCCGCCGCCACCACCATAGCATCTACGAGAACACCTTTAGACAAAAAAATATTTTTCTGGAGGGGCAGAAAGAAACTTATTCGGTCTCCTGGGGACTGACGCCACAGCATCAGGAGTATCCCACACCTTTCGACTAACTAGCTCCATCAGTTCATCGAAGGGTGGAGACAACCAAGAGGCTGAAGACAGAGACCCGAAAGCCTTCAGGTACACTGACTCCTCATCAGAAGGGGTGACAGTGGGCCAGCCACACCTCTGTTTAAGAATCTCCAGGATGTCTATGAAGGAGACAGAGTACGACTTGGGGGACCCGTCTGACTCCTCGAGGTCAGTGTCGGAGGTCAGAGACTTATCCTGGGAGTTTACATGCTTCCTCTTATATGTTTCTCTTCTGTGGGGGCTCCTCAGAAGGACATTCCCAGGAGGTCTCAGAAAAGTGGGGGCCACCAGCTGGTGGCCCCTGAGGCTGAGGGTCTCTGCTGTCCATGGAGAGAGTAGGAGCTGAGACAGAAGTAGGTGCTTTAGGGGGAAGAGTGTCGGTACCTCTGGTAGGAGCTGATGATCGGGATAGCACACATCATCTCGAATGCCGACCTCTCCGGCTCCGAGGAGACAGAGGAGGTGGTTGGCTCCAGAGCCATCAGCTCCGTCCGTGATAGACATAGGGTCCAAACTTACCCTAGCAGACGTGCTGAGAGGAAGACTTGGACCCGAAGAAGTTTGGTTTCAAGCATCCCTGTCATGGCCGACCGGGGAGCTTCGGCCCCTAGACACTACGGACGGCGCCGAGAGTGTTGGAGCAGAACTCTGCTCTGAAACAGTCACAGGGGGAGCTGGAACCGAAAGTTCCACCAGTGGTAACAAACACTCCAGCTCTGAAAGACCAGCATGGCTCAGAGGAGGAATGATCGCAGAGGGCTAAACGGACGCGTGGCTCCAGAACCAACTGGGTCGGAGCCAACAGCAATTTAAGCAAAGCAGATGACTTCAACAGTCTCAGCACTACCCTCTCCACATCTTCTTCCAATAAACTCCTGGTAGACCTGGATGACAGAGTAGGAGAGCGGGATCTCTGAGGTATCGGACATTTCAATATAGAGGAGGCCGGTAGAGGATCCATAGACCGCCTCCGTGAAATGGTCTCAGTGGTCGGCTCCGAAATACTTGGAACCGACCCTGTAATCACCGTACTGTTCTCAGGTCGGCACAGACGTCTGTGGAGCCGATGAGACAAATGACTTGTCTGATTTTGTGATTTTTAAGAGGTGGCTCCGAGACACTAGCCGGTGCCAGGGAGGGCCTCTTAGAGGACTTAGACTTTCCCTTTGTAGATTTGGAAGAGGAGGAAGAGCTAAACAGATCTTCCTCAAAGGAAGGTTTAAGAAGACCATTTAAGATGAGCTTGTTTTTCCTCTCTTGCAACACACTAAGACTGAAAGCATGGCAAAATAAACAGGTCTCCTGTAAATGGATAGCCCCCAAAACAGTAAACGCAGTTACAGTGGCTATCCATTATGGACATCTTCTGTGAGCATTTCATACATTTCTTAAAGCCAGATGGCTTATAATCCTTACTCTAATTTAAGCGGGCCTAGGCCTGCAGGAAAGAGACACCATGAGGACTAGGTTCTCCAACTTAAACGGGCCTAGCCCAGGCAAAAAAGGAAACAAAGAAACTAGGTCTTCTAACTAAAACAGACCTAGAAAGTTATAGAGAATTTCACACACTCTTAACAGTAATATCAACAAGGGAGAATAGAACCTAGTTCTGTTGACAGTAATAAACGAAACAAGCAGAAATTCGCAAAAAAAAACTCAGCCTTATGACTACGAAATAACAGAACGTAATTCTGTTAACAATGATAACAATTCAACAAGTGGGAAACCGCCAAAACTAGACTAGCCTACTAACAACACACAGTAACAGAGCGCAAAAGGCACCTACAAATAAAAAGTCTATGAAGACACGGAAACCAAACACAGGATACCAATACTAAGTCAAAAAGGCCAAAAGGCCAAAGATTGCACCAAATGGCGCAAGTATAAAGCTAACTATACTAATAGCAACTATGCTGACTGACTTAACAATACAGTAACAGTTTTTCTATTTTAAACTAAACAGACCCAAAAATTTAGAAAAAAGTTTAAGTAAATGTAACACTTAGCCAGAGCCAAAGAGAAGCGCAACCAAACTCGTCGACACGGCAAATGAGATCTGGGGATTGTACTGGTGCACCATGGGATCCCTACCTAGCCACGAGCCAACTTGAAGATCCAGCTTGTAAATAGGCAGAGTCATAGCAGAGGATTGGCTCTGATCCCATACGTAAGAATGAAGGTGAGATAGGACTACAGAACATCAATCCTTTCATCTAGCTTACAGTACAGTCAACATCCCATTTCAAAATGAAGGTGTGGTGAGATACCCCAGAAAATGGGTAAATAATTCTCTCTCCTTTGATCTTCATTTTGAAACAGTGGTTAGTAAGCCTTTTTACCTAGTGCAGTTGATTGCAAAAGATATTCCACATTGATCAGTCTTATAATTGTGTACAATGCCACTTTTGGGGAGTATCTTACTAGGCATATCAAAGACCTGGAAAGACTACAAAGGTTCTGGCCAAAAAAGATCTCAGACTTAAAAAGACTAGGGTTACAAAGAGCTGGAAGAACTGCCCCTTTAGTGTCCTACAGACTCCTCAGGATTGTTCTATGCACTGCCCTCTGGGCCATTAGGGGAGCCAGTATTCCAAGAACTCTTATGTTTTCATAAATCAAACAGTCCCTTTAACACTAGAACCACAGATCTAAATCTGCTTCTGTAAATAAAGTACAGTGGAGAGAGAGATCTGTTATGCAATGCCAAACTATCACTCCAAATTAAGTAACGAGTTACACTATCTTCCTTCAAGAGTTACGACAACTGGGAGAGTACCTGCAAATTCACCCCTGGTATGACTGGCCTGCTGTCTAATAAACTACTTGCAAGGTAAATTACCCCCATTAAGGGATATCATACCTAGTTTCTAAGCTCCCCCAAATCCAGAAACCACAGAAACCTATGCAGAGGCATACACAAAAGCCAACTGCATACAAACCGGCAGTACTGGACTGAAATGAACTCAGGTCGAACTGCAAAATCAAGTCAATCTGGTGGGCCCCTAGTGTTAACAGTTGCACAACAAAAGAAAGAAAATGCTGTCAGATAGTAAGAGGGAATGAGCACAACACAGAAATAAGTCCCCCAATAGTTTAAACAAGTGAATCAGGGTACTAGTCAAGTCACTGAAAGCAGACTTTGAGGTAAAATAGCATCCAAATCTAAGGATAAACATAAGGCATTTTTCAGCTATATCTGCAGTCTTAAGGGCAACACCAACAATGTGCAGAGTTAGTTGTAGATGGTATCACCTATACTCAGCCAGAAGACAAAGCAAATCTGCTAGCCAACAAATTCAGCTCAGATTTCACCTCCCCATTACCCCCAGTTCTCCACCAAAAACTACCCTCCACCACTCCACTGCCAATTATCACCAAATAACAGGTTGCCACTGCGCTCTCTAAAGTGAAAAATACAGCTTTAATGGGGCCTGACAATATATCAGTTTGCCTCAAACTGCTTAAATCAGGACTTATCAGGTCAGTTAGGATTTCTGTTTAATCACAGCCTCGGGATTGGCTTTGTTCTGATAGAGTGGAGAATAAGAAGAAACAGTCATCTTTCTGCATAAAGGGGGGACCACCTACTGACCAGGGAAATTACAGCCCCATGAGTTTGAATAGTCAAGTATGTAAAGCTATGTAAAGAATAATCATGGACCTAATAAATAATGACATAGGAGGTCTCCAAACACTGGACCTGAGCAGATTCAGCTTTGTCAAACACAGGTCATGTCTACCGAACCTGGTGGATTTCTTTAAAAAATCCACTAAGGCCATGGATGAAGGTAAAATACATACCACCTACCACAACCTGGCCAAGGTATCTGACAATTTCCCACTTGGGTATTATAAACTCACAAAACGGAGCATAAATCCCTAGGTCACCAGATGAATGCCAACTGGCTCACTGACAGGACACATGGTTAAAGTGGGTAAATTCAGACCCATCAAGAGGCCAGTTACTAGTGGTGTGCCACAAGGCTCAGTATTTGGAACACTAGTTCAGAATACACTTCTGATATCAAAGTAAATGTGAAAAGCCTCTGGGTGACAAAGTTTGCTGAAGACTGCAAGCCGGGGCAATCAGTGAACCCCCAACGATGTAGATATCTTTCAGGAGGGTCTAGATCAGACAAATGATTAGTGCCAGAAGCATGGCCTAAAACTAAACACACAAAATGCATCATCACACCCTTTGGGAAGTCAAATACCCCTGCAAATTATATAATCAATAGAACTCCCCTTAGAATGGGCACAGAGGTGAGATCTGGACGTGCAGATTGATAGTAGCCTGAACTGAGAGTGCAGTGTATCCACAGTGATAAGGAAATCCTTTTATGTGGCACGACTTATAAGTAAAGGTATGGAATAGAGATCCAAGGAAATTACAGTCCTGCTATTTGGCATGTACTTGCCTAGGCACTTGGAGCAGCTGGAGCGACCTCAGAGGTTCCTCAAAGAAAATACAGGATGTAAACAACATGAATTGTGCAGACAGAGTAAAAGCCCTCTCCTTTTACTCTGTCACCTATTGACTATTAAAGGGTGACCTATGCCTGACCTACAAGGCACTCAAATCCAACCCTGATGGAGCGGATACACATCAGCAAGTCAAGCAGCACAAGGGTCACCTGAGCCAGGGATCTAAAAACTTAAGTCAGCGATTCAAGCAAAACATGCTGAAGAGAGAGATATGTCTCAGATTCTTTTCTTTGGGACAGACTTCCTATTCACACAAAGCAGAGCCCTTCCCTGGCACTCTTCAAATGCAATTTGGATCAATGGATGGGGAATCACAAGTTCAAACTTGGGGTAGTGCCAATATCCCTCATGGACAAGGGCAATCTGCAAGACACAATGTACACGCACAAATCTATGCCATTCTCTTGCCCCTAGGGGCCATATATTGGGTAAAATCAGGTTATACTAGCTAGGCTTGTAAGGGGTCTTAAGCCATTAGCCTGGTAATCTCCTATGAACCTATGACATGAAATTCATGCAGCTTTTATGCTGCCATTGCTAACAGAGTTTATTATTGTTGTTGTGTTCCGATTAATTAGCTACTGTTTCAGACTGCCTAGATTTCAAAACTGAGTGGTCAGCCACAAAGTTATTGCAACAACTCTCCCTACTAAACTGTGTTACTAAGTCCTTTGCTCGTCTCTGCACCACAGGTCTTCAGTGTGTTTTAGCCTTTTCTGTGGGCAACCTGCTTGCACTTGGCACACTGTAGCAACTGCCTCATGCTTACAGATAACCCCTTGGTCCTAGCAAACAATGCTACCTTTTGTGAAAGTTGAAACCCTTAAACTGGAAGCCAACCTTCTCACCTTCTTATCAGTTTTGGTAAATATCCTACTTCTACTACACAGTGCAGAAATAATAAATCTTCATATGAGGAGGTTATGAAAAAAATTTCTATGCAAGCCTCCTAGACACGTCAAACAAGCATGAACTAGAGAGACAATTACTATACTCTTAACTGCATCCATACCATCTCTACAAGGGACTGTTAGATCTGCAAGCCTACATAAAAGGCTCACAAAGCCTGCAGCCTCCCAAGGTGTTAAGTGTTGTAGCTTTTGCAAAAGGTATCGTTTGCTAGGACTAAGGGGTTATCTGTAAGCATGAGCACCACCCAAAAGGTCTTGCCCCAAACAATTCTGGAACTCAAATCACATTTTGCACCCTGGAAACCTCCCCAACCCTTACCCAAACAACACACCAGAAGAAACTGTTGGCATTTTCAACACTCACTTTATTGAATCTATAACCAACATGATTAACTCTTTCCCCTCTACAAACAATGCTAACAACTTCTCCAATTCTACTTCTTCACCAAATCACCCTAACTCTTTCACCCTCAAAACAGTACCTACAAACTATATAAAAATCTTTACTCTCAAAACTTAAACCTTGCTCTTCTTCAGCTGACAACACCCCACCCCCCCACATGTCCTGCAGATAGCTGCAGAACCCCTGGCTTTCCCTGTATCTATCTAAATCAAATCGCTCCATCTTCGAATTCTATGTCCCCTCCTTATGGAAGAAAATTCTACACCCTACCTATACATAAAGGAGGCAACTCCACTGACATCTCTAATTTCAGGCCAATTGCAATCTTGTCACCTCTCAAAAATTTTGCAAAAATTGTATCCACAAAAAAGTCATCCACACAACATGGCTTTCGCCCCAAACACAGCACCTCAACTGCACTAATATCCTTCATTAATACCATATCTCTTTGCTCATGATAAACTGGTCTCCTTCCTATTCCTCAACCTCTCCAAGGCCTTTGACACAGTCTTCCCATCCTCTTCTTCTGGCCAAACTGTCAAACCTTAATTTCTCTTCAATTATTTCCTGGTTTTCCAGCTACCTCTCTGATTACCTGCAATCTGTCAAATGGCTTTCTGGCTTTCTTCACTATCCCCACCCCTCCAAGTGAAAGTGTGTCCCCAAAAAATCTATCCTTGGTCCACTACTCTAATATTTTCACTAATTTACTACATACCCCTTGTCCCCAGTCATCACTTATACAACATGCCAATGACTCAACTGTAATCCCATTCTCTGACAGTCCCTCTGACCTCTACTTTTCCACCCAATCATCCTTCAACTCCAGCAAATCCTGGCTCCGTGACAACAAACTAATTCTCAACCCTAAGAAAACTAATCTGTTACTCTCTCCCCAAAAACCTCACTAATCTCAAATCTACTTTTACTACACTGTCCAGCAACAAATACATCTATCACAGTCGAATCCAGCACAAAACTGCTAGGAGTCACAATCAATGACCAACTTAAGTTTGATTTACTTGTCTAAAAAGACACACCAAAAAACTGGGACTCCTTTACCGCAACAAAAGTACTTAACTAGCAAGGCAAAAATAAAGTACAGTTGTGTACCTACCATAAATGTAGATGTTCGAGTGTATTCACTGTTGCAGTCATTACACTTGAGTTATCCTGCTGGCAGGCTACCCGCAGTCGGCCTGAATTCCAAAGTCTTGGTCCGGCGTCGGTTGCTGTCGCCTCTTCCCTGACGTCAGTGCGCCAGGGGTATAAAAGATGCAGCCAACGCCATTTTCTTCAGTTTTTCTTGCCCCAGATGTCAGGTACCCCCCCGAAGGGTACACTAAGAAATTATGCCAATAAAAGAGCATGCACTAAAATAAAACAATCATCTACAAGCAAATACAGCACATAGGTTGTAAAGAATAGATAAGTACAGATTAAGTCCCAGCAAAGAAAGGGGAATGGTGGGAGAGTAACCTGGACTGCAACAGTGAATACACTCAACATCTACATTTATAGTAGGTACACAACTGTACTATGTTCATCGTGTTTCACTGTTGCAGTCATTACACTTGGGTTGAATCCCAAAGTGGACGTTGGGTGGCTGAGCCTAAATAGAATTAGGAGAGGCTATGAAGACCTGCAGAACTGCAGTGGCGAAGCCTGCTCTGGATTTAGAGTAAGTGGTAGTGCTTTGTAAAAGTGTGCACTGAAGTCCAAGTTGCAGCCTCCAAAATGTCCTTGGTTGGTACTCCTCTGAGGAAGGCTGCTGAAGTAGCTGCTGCTCTGGTTGAATGTGGCCTGATGCCCTTAGGCACTGATTTGCCATGTTGAGAATAGCAGCAACAAATGCAGTTGTCTATCCATTTGGAAATAGTCTGCTTTGAGATAGCTTTTCCTTGAGATCCTGCATCATATGCCACTAAGAGTTTCTCAGACTTTCTGAAAGCTTTAGTTTTGTCCAAGTAGAAGCGTAGCTTTCTGTGCATGTCCAAAGAATGTAGAAGTCTCTCCCCTTTATTCTGTGGGTTTGGATAAAAGGTAGGCAAGTGAACTGTTTGATTAAGAGCCACACTGGACACTACCTTAGGAATAAATGTTGAGTTTGTCCTTTTATTTCAGGTGTATTGGCTGGCTCAAAAGGAGGCAGCGTGAGTTTTCCCACGACAAAGCTGAGGTCCCATGCAGGTATTGGTGCTCTTCTTGGGGGGGGGGGTCTTATGTTTTTGGCCCCTCTGAGGTACTGCCTTAGTAGTGGATGTGAAAAAATAGGTGGGTCCGTATTGCAATGAGCTGAAATTACAGAGGTATAGAACTTAATAGATGAAAAGGATAGGCCTTTGTCCAGCATCTCAGTTAGGTATTGTAAAATCTGAGGAATATTTGGTACAAGCATGTCAATTCCATGTGTGCCTGGTTCCAAGCACAGAATCTCTTCCATTTTTTCTGCATATGATTTTCTGGTGCTGGTGCTGGGCCTCCTGGCCTCCAGAATAACATCCATAACTGCTTTGGAGAGAGGTGTGTTCTGAATGGTTACATTATCTGCCATGCAGCCAGATTTAGGGTTCTGAGTTGGCTGTGCAGTATCTGATCGTTTTGTTGGGTCAGTAAATGAGGAATATGAGGTAATGTCCAGGCTGGATTTTGAGACAAGCTCTTTAGGATTGGGTACCAGTGCTGGCGTGGCCAGTCTGGGGCAATCAGGATCATTTTTGGCTTCTCTTGTCTGACCTTTAGGAGTACCTTGGGGGGGGGGGGGTAGTGGAGGAAAGGCATATACTGTAAGGTTTTTCCAGCTGAATGATACAGCATCCACTTTCCATGCTAACTTGTGGCAAGTCCTTGTACAAAATTTCTGTAGTTGGCAGTTGTGAGGGGAAGGCAAATAGATCTATGTCTAGGCATCCCCATTTCCTTGTTATTGTGCTGAAGATTTGTGGATCTAGTTTCCACTCGTGAGGATCCATGAGGTTTCTGCTTAGTTCGTCTGCCAGAGTATTTGTCTTTCCTGGCAGGAATTGTGCTTCCAGGTGCACTTGATAAGTCAATGGTGTTCCACAAAATCATGGCTAGTCTTCAGAGGGGGTAGGAATGCGTGCCTCCCTGCTTGTTTATGTACCTCATGACTGGAGTATTGTCCATCTTTATCAGCAGTTGTCCTGAATGAAGCAGATCCTTGAAAGCTGTCAGGGCATTCTGGACAGCCAGCATTTCTTTTAGATTGATATGAAGATGCATTTGGCTTGTGGGCAATGTGCTCTGAATACATTTTCCTGCCATGTGGGCCCCCCAGGCATAATCTGATGCATCTGTTGTTATTCTCTGCCTGGCAGTGGGTAGAGTGAAAGGCTGTCCCTTGTTGTGGTGACAGGCCTGTGCCCACCACAGGCAGGGAATGAGGGTAATCAGTTTTTCCAGGTTGTGGCAATGTTGAGTCCAAACACTTTTTAGATACAATTGTAGTTTCCTCATATGCAGTTTTGCATATGAAACTTAACAGAATGCAGGATGCCATGAAGCCCAAAACCTGCAAAATTTTTCTTGCAGATAACTGGGTTTTTGTTGCCAACATTTCGAAGTAAAAAGTCAGTTGCCTTTGTTTGTCTGGCGTGAGATAAGCCATCTGGGCAGTTGTATTTAAGCATGCACCCAGGAATATTATCTCTTGAGAGGATACTAGTTTTGACTTCTTTTCGTTTATTGTGTACCCTAGGCAAATTAACAATCTTTTTAGAAATGCCAGATGCTTTAGTAGAATGTCCTTTTTCTCTGCTAGAATAAGGCAGTTGTCCAAGTAGGGATATATTTGAATTTCTCTTTGTCTGCAAAAAGCAATTACTGGTGCCAGGCATTTTGTGAAGACCCTGGGCGCAGTAGATGAGCTAAAGGGCAGTGCAGAGAATTGGTAGTGCATTGAGCCAGCTATGAATCTGAGGTATCTTCTGCAAGATTGTCTGATTGGGACAAGTTTACAAGCCAAGCCTTCTTGCCCAGCATGGGCAGAAGCTGCTGCAGAGTCAACATTTTGAATTTTGGAACGTCCAGAAAAGTGTTTAGAATAGACAGGTCCAGTATTGGTCTCCAGGCTTTGTCCTTTCTGGGTACCAAGAAAAGTCGTGAGTAAAATCCTTGTCCCTGCTCCTGTAGTGGTACTTGCTGAATGGCCCTCATGTCCATGAGGGATAAAACTTGCTTTTGTGCCTCTGCCCATTGATTGTGTGGCAGGTTTGGCATGCCTTTCGCCTTTGGAAGGGTGTGAAAGTGGAACCTGTATCCCTGAGACACTATATTCAAGACCCATTTGTCCTGGGTGATCATGTGCCAGTTTTGTGAAAAAAGTGCTAGTTTTCCCCCTAAGGGGGCCTCCAGAAATAAGTGCTTGGTACTGGTAGAGGAAAGTCATTGGGACTGTTTCCTATAAGATTGAGATTTGTCTTCTCCGCTTTTGGAGGTAGAAGTACCCCATTGTTTAGGCCTGTATGAGCCTTGGGGCTGGGTTCTGCCTCTAGGGCGTCTGTATCTGCCTCCGTGTGGCACGACACTGGAAAGGACCAATTTTTCGAAGGCCAGTTCCTGCTAAATCTGGGTGGCTGTACCTGTAAGAAATTCTTAACTGTCTGCATAGAGTTAGCTTTATCCTCCATTTTCTTCAACACCTCTTCTGCCTTAATGCCAAACAAAGTAGCATGCTTTAATGGAGCATCTAATAATTTTACTTTAAAGGAACAGAATCTGCCTGATCATGTTAACCAAGCATGCCTCCTAATCACAGGACCTATTACAGTGGCCCTACAAGAGGCCTCTAAAGAATCAAAACCACATTGCAAAGTATGCTTTCCCACTTGTTCAGCTGCATGCAATAAATCCTGCATTTCCTTGTTTTCTGGACATTCAGAGTTAGTCAACATTTTCTGTCTTAACAGTGACATTAAGTATTGCTGATATTTAAGCATATGAAATTGACAATTTAAAGCCCTTACAGCCAAAGTAGCAGAAGTGTAAATTTTTTTCTCCCATCTATCTAGTGCCCTTGAATCTCTATCAGAGGGAACAGGGTTTTTAGCAGTGGAAGCCTCGACTCCCTTAGGACCCTGAGATATGGTTTCTGGGTCAGCAGCAGGGTTTTTGTATAGAAATTTATGGGAATCTGGAACCCTGTAGTATCTGTCTGGTTTAACAGGTCCAGGGGGTATAGAGTCTGGAGACAGGCTGGACTCTGAAAAAGCATCATCTACAATGTCCAGAACAGGGGGAATAGCAAGGGGCCTGTGCTGAGGAATTAAAAGAAAGTCTTTGAGCCTTTTCTTAATTCTGAATAATTCTGGCTCTCCAAATGAAAGTGCTCCCTCATAGTATGCAGGGTTTCCCCAAAGGAGTAATCTTCAGGGAGAGAAGCTGAAGGAATAGATTCTTCAGCATCAGAATCCTCATAGGGAGGAAAGGAGTATTCCTGATCAAAGGAGGAATCAGAGGAAATGGAAACCTGATCTGAAGATTCATATTCTGTCTCTTGCCTAGGTCTCTTAACAGGAGGGGGATGGGAACCCCTGAGGTCTTCGACCATTTTAAGCATCTGCTTTTTAGGCATGTAAGTCTGTCCAGGAGAATGCTGTACTTATTTCTTTGTCTTTAGAGCTGCTTTAGTCTTTGGCTTTGAAGCTGAAGATGGCTTTACATACAACTGTGCAGGTCTGAAAACACCCTCAGAAGCCGATGCCTGCACAGCGGCTCCGGACCCATCTGAGGGAATAATTTCCGAGGATCCAATACCTTGAGTTTCCAGAGGTCCAGTCTGCTCCCCGAGGGAGTCTGAAGCGGCCTGTGGCTCCGAGGTAGCAGGTGTCAGTGGCTGCAAAAGCACCTCACTGAGAACCGGCGAACCGACGACTAGCTTAGCGGAAGCCTCATCATCTGTTTTGGACCACGGATGCCTGTCCTTGTCTTTATCCTTGCGGTTTTTTTTATAAATTCCGGTCGTCTGCTGTTCCGCCGGCATTGTATAATTGAATCTTCGGCCGAAGTAATGAAAGGCAAAATCGTACCGACGCTTAATAGTGCGTTGGTTAAATCTAGCACAAAACCGACAACAAGCAACATCATGGTCAGGGCCTAGGCAAGGAATACAGTAAGAGTGAAAATCTTTATGAGGTATTTGCTTCCCACAAGAAATACAATTGTTAACTTTTTCTGACACCGGTCTGGAGCAAGAAAAGAATTTCCCCAACAGGGTACTTAGCTTTAATGAAGACTTCGGTTCTGAAATTCGAAAATCTCAGGAGTCGGCCGACCGGCACTTGCAAACCGTTTTTGCTTCGGGCACCGCGCGGCAAGAAAGACTGAAGAAAATGGTGTCTGCTGCATCTTTTATACCCCTGGCGCTCTGATGTCAGGGAAGAGGCGACAGCAAGACGCCAGTCCAAGACTTTGGAATTCAGGCCAACTGCAGGTAGCCTGCCAGCAGGATAACCCAAGTGTAAGGACTGCAACGGTAAAACACTATGAACATCTCTCTCACAAGCATACCTTCTTCCTAGTCTACTGTATAGCCGTCACATTCTTACTAATCTGAACCACTCACTCCTAACAAAACTCGAATCAACCTACAATGAGGTCGCTAGATTTGCTGCTGACCATACTTATAAAGTTTCCTTAAAACAATTAGACTGGATAGCATTACCCCACCAGCTTCTCCTCCCTCAACTATTGATTATTCACTCAATTCTTTACCAGCACTCTCTGTCCTAGCCTTACTCCTACCATCTTTAAATATTCCCCAACCAGACCCCTGTGTAGCTCTGATCAAGATGTGATACAAATATATAAACCCTAGACCAAAACTGGTTGCAACCTCTACAATTACAACTGCCATATCCTGGAACAAACTTCCCTTAGAAATGAGATCCCTCAAACACCCTAATCAATTCAAAACAGCCACTAGAGAACACCTAAAAACAAAACGGTCTTACCAGTGCACTCATCCACCCTAAACTACTTGCCTTAACATCAATGACCCCTGTTCACATCTTCTCCTCCGACCTACACTCTCTACCTGTATAACTGCTCACCTCCCCTTGTTTCCTGTATAATCCTACTAGTCCCTTTCCTTGACCAACCTATAACCTATCCTTAGCTTTTCTACCTACTTTACTCATCCTCCCCCTATACGCACCCCATCTGGGAATTTTTGGTTACATGCATATTGAACTATGTCTGTATTTCACTTGTACTGGTTTAATGCCCTACTCATGGCATAGCATCATTATCATCTACCAGTGTAAAACTATAATCAAATGGAATAAAAATGGTGAATGTCTTACTGATTACATTACATAAGAAAAACGGAGTTATATGCACAATCTTATCGCACTGTGGAACTTTTCTCCCTAGCTCTCTACTGAAAACGAGCCACTAAGCTCAGTCAGACTAACCTAACCAACAAATGCAAAATAAAATAAATAAATAAGGTAAAGTCTTAATCATCGGTCTTGGCTCAGAAGTTGAGGTTTTCCTCAGAAATAAAGTGACTCAAAAATAATGTAGTACAGTAAAGGTGAATGTGAAGGTGATGACAATATACCCTACACGGAATGAAAAAGGCCTCTGCTAAGCAGGCTAGTTACCTTTGAATCTCCAAAGGCAACAGAAAAGGACATGAAAAAAACATTTTCACTGCTGTTTAGGCAAGTGGCGTACAACGAAGCAAGTGCATTTGGTCCAAGTAATACCACTATATTGCTTCTGCCATGCTGAATACCAACAGCAGGCTGCATGTATAACTTTCAATGACTGTGCAACTTTTATCGTACTTCAGTGTTTTACATTTTTGCTTTATTTATTTTGACTGTAATGAATCACTGCCCAAAGGA
Organism: Protopterus annectens; assembly: GCF_019279795.1. Classification (NCBI taxonomy): domain Eukaryota; kingdom Metazoa; phylum Chordata; order Ceratodontiformes; family Protopteridae; genus Protopterus; species Protopterus annectens. Next base: position 1,201,147,031 of record NC_056729.1, read on the forward strand.
TCTAATCTCCCATGATCCACATTCCACACAGTTTGAGGCACACTCGTTACAAAGTGCATTTTGCAGCCCAAAGTGGGCACACTTGGAGCAAGATGTGTAGGCACAAGAGGTTTACCGAAATGCTCAAGAATTCGCCTCTGCCACTTCCTTCCCTTAGGGTTCATCGGCATACACGAATACAAGTATGCATGACAGACATTTGATGTTCAATGCATCGTGTTTTGACACAAACAGTAGTCCAAAACAATCACCAGGTAAACAAGCACACAGGACAATTTTACTATTCTTTGAGTGAAAAAAATCCAGAGCACATTTCACCCTGTACCTGATAAAACTGTCACTCAGTTCCTTGCTAAATCCAGTCAGCTGAAACAAATTATACTGTACATGTCAAATCATTTAAAGAAAAGTCGACAGTACTCACTTCTTGTACATGACTGCATACGGCTTCTTCAGAGCATACTTAAAAGAGAAAGAAATCACAAATTAATATGCACCTCTATTGGTGTCCTGCAGTTTTACACCCATCATCCAAGATACTAATGCTCACAAAGAGAAAAACATTTTTCACTTGTTTCCTTACAAAGACACACACTACTCCATACACCATAAATAAAGCATCAGCCAGATAACGTACAATATTCAGTGAATGTCATATATTCAGCCTCAAATACACTTGGAAGAACATGAACTGGAAATGCACACGATGCAATATGAAGCAAGAGATTGTGACATTTATCCTTTGTAAAACTGCACAGAAATAAACATGATCCAAAGACCTGCTAAATCCATTTTACAATTTTAACCTGATGTGACAAACAAATCAGCAATGATTAAATTACAAAAATTATGTTGTGAGATGACGTTCTTAGTACTGTAGAGATGGCAGTAAAATACATTACAGCAATTCTACCTCAATTATTGAGCTAAGTAAAAATATGCTCTAAGATACATGGCAATACAAACAAGGTGGAAAAAAGTTATTTTTGTAACAAGGATTGTACAGAGAAAAATAAAACAGACACGTGATAATATCACAACATTTTATACTTTGGCTAAAAAAGGAAAAGAAAAGACTTATCCTTTCACTTGTTTTCAGCTAAAATGAATGTCATCCAAGGAAGGCAGAAGCTGCTTTTGCCGCTAATAATAATATTAAAAATACTAATAATAATATTAATAACAAAGTACAGTTGTGTACATGTACCATAAAATGTAGACGTTAGAGTGTATTCACTGTTGCAGTCATTACATTTGGGTAATCTGCTGGCAGGTTGCCCTCAGTCGGCCTGATTAACAGCGTCTCGGATCCTGTGTCAGTTGCTGTCCCTTCTTCCATGACGTCAGGTCATCAGGGGTATAAAACATGCAGCCAACACCATTTTCATTAGTATTTATTGCCCCCCAAATGGGGAGCAATATATATATATATATATATATATATATATATATATATATATATATATATATATATATATATTATATATATATATATATATTTAAATATATCTATGCGCATGCAATTTAGAACACAAAAAATTTACCTCCAAATAAAAGCAAATACACCAAAAAGGCTTTTTAAGCATAGAAAAAGCAGGAAGAGGTATAGTAAGATAAAAATAGGGGATGGAGGGTTGGTAACCAGGACTGCAACAGTGAATACACTCGAACATCTACATTTATGGTAAGTGTACACAACTGTACTATGTTCTTCGCGTTTCACTGTTGCAGTCATTACATTTGGGTAGAATCCCAAAGCTATGGTTGGGAGGATGGAGTTATACAGCATTGGGAGCAGCTATAAGGCCCTGCAGGACAGCAGTGGCAAAGCCTGCTCTGGATTTATAGAAGAGAGGTAAATGGTAATGTTTGGTGAACGTATGAACTGAGCTCCAGGTAGCAGCTTCTAGAATGTCTTTGGAAGGAACCCTTCTGAGAAAGGCTGCAGAAGTAGATGCAGCCCTGGTGGAATGGGATCTGATCCCCTTGGAGGCAGGTTTACCATGGTGCATGTAGCAGAAACGAATACAATGGCTTATCCATTTTGAAATAGTCTGCTTTGAAATAGCCTTCCATTCTGCCCCTGCAGCAAATGCCTCCAGTAGTTGCTCAGATTTTCTTAGAGATTTTGTCCTGTTTAAGTAGAATCTTAGTAGTCTGTGTACATCCAATGAATGCAGAATCTGCTCACCCTTGTTCTGTGGATTTGGGAAGAAGGTTGGCAGATGAATGGTCTTATTAAGAGCCACACTAGATACCACTTTAGGCATAAAGGATGGGTTAGTCCTGAGAGCCACCCTGTCCATATAATAAAAGGCTCCACTGCCATGAGAGCCTGTAGTTCTGAAATCCTTCTAGCTGAAATGACTGCTAAAAGAAAAGCGGTCTTCCAAGAGAGAAAACTTAGGTATTCAGTAGCAGCTGGCTCAAAAGGAGGTAGAGAGAGTTTTTCCAACACAAAATTGAGGTCCTATGCAGGAGCTGGTGCTCTCCTGGGAGGTCTTAAATTTATGGCCCCTCTGAGGTACTGCTTTAGCAGGGTATGAGAAAAGAGGGGAGGCTCTGTGTTGTAATGAGCTGAAATGGCAGAGGCATGGATTTTGATGGAAGAAAAAGATAGGCCCTTGTGAAGCATCTCAGTTAAACATTGCAGAATCTGAGGAATATTGGGCATTGCTGTGCTTATTCCTTGTGCTTGGTTCCAGGCACAGAATACATTTTCCATTTGTCAGCATAAAATTTTCTAGTACCAAGCCTTCTAGCCTCCAAAATGACATCCATCACAGGTTTGCTGAGAGATGTAACTGGTGAAATTAGTTGATTAGCCATGCTGCAAGATTCAGAGTTTGGAGATGAGTGTGCAGAATTTGATAGTTCTGCTGAGACAGTAGATAAGGTGTCTGAGCCAGGTACCTCGGAGGAAGGTATGACATATTGCGTAGGAGTGGATACCAGTGTTGGCGAGGCCAGTCTGGAGCAATAAGAATCATTTTTGGTTTTTCCTGTCTGACTTTTAGTAAGACCTTGGAGAGCAGAGGGGGAAAGGCATAGACCGATAGGTTCTTCCAGCTGAAGGATAGAGCATCCACTTTTCAAGCTGTTTTGTGATGAATTCTTGTGCAGAATTTGTCCAACTGAAACTATGTCTGGGCTCCCCCATTTACATGTCAACATGCTGAAGATTTGTGGATCCAGTCTCCATTCATGTGGGTCCATAAGATTTCCGCTTAGTTCGTTTGCCAGAGTACTTTGCTTTTCTGGCAGGAATTGAGCCTGTAGATGTATTTGATAAGTCAAGGCCGTGTTCCACAAAGCCATGGCTAGGCTGCAAAGGGGGTAGGAATGGGTACTCCCCTGCTTGTTTATGTACCACATGACTGTGGTGTCTTTATCAGTAGTTGTCCTGGATGAAGATAGTTCTTGAAGGCTGTCAGAGCATTCTGTACAGCTAGCATCTCTTTCTGGTTGATATGTAGGTGCATTTGATTTGGGCTCCATTGGCCCAGAATGCATCTCTCTGCCAGATGCACCCCCCCCCAAGCATAATCTGAGGAGTCTGTAGTCAGGGTTTGGGTGGCAGGGGGTTGAATGAATGACAGTCCTCTGCCCACCATAGGAACTCTTGCTGCAGGCAAAGAATGATAGGAATCATTGTTCCCAGTCTGTGACAATGTTGACTCCAAAGTACCATTGAAGTTTCCTCATATGCAGTCTTGCATATGGAATTATTAGAATGCAGGAAGCCATGAACCCAAAGGCCTGCATAATTTGTCTTGCAGATAGCTGGCTTTTTGTGGCTTTTTGTGGCTACTTGTTTGAAGTAAGTCATCAATTGAATTTGTTTTTCTGGCGTAAGGAAAGTCATCTGGGCAGTTGTATTCAAGCTTGCACCCAGGAATGTAATTATTTGAGAGGGTACCAGTTGTGATTTCTTTTTGTTTATGGTGTACCCTAGACAAGTTAGAAGCCTTTTTACAAATGCCAGATGTTTTAGAAGAATGTCCTTGTTTTCTGCCTGAATTAGACAATCGTCCAGGTAAGGATAAATTTGAATGTTTCTTTGTCTGCAAAATGCAATTACTGGTGCCAGGCACTTTGTGAAGACCCTGGGTGCAGTAGATAAGCCAAAGGGTAGTGCAGAGAACTGGTAATACAAATAGTCTGCTTTGAAGCGAAGGTATCTTCAAGATTCCCTGATTGTGATATGCAGGTAAGCCTCTTAAATCTAGAGTCATCAACCAGGCATCCTTGCCTAGCATAGGCAGCAACTGTTGTAGAGTCAGCATCTTGAATTTTGGAATGTCCAGGAATGTATTTAGAATGGATAAGTCCAGAATTGGATGCCATGATTTGTCTTGTCTGGGTACCAGGAAAAGTCTTGAATAAAAACCTTGTCCCTTTTCCTTTTCTGGTACTGGTTAAATAGCCCCCATATTCATAAGGGACATAACTTGTTTCTGGACCTCTGCCCACTGATTTGGAGGCAGATATGGCCATCCGTTTAGGATTGGCAACGTGTGGAAATGAAATCTGTACCCCTGGGATACTATATTTAAAACCCACTTGTCCTGGGTAATTAGTTGCCAGTTTTGTGCATGAAGTGCCAATTTTCCCCCCAAAGGGACGGCCAAAAGATAAGTGCTTGGTGATTGCAGAGGAAAGTCATTGAGACAGTTTACCATAGGAAGGTGCCTTGTTACTTCCAGATTTGGAGGTGGAGACACCCCATTGTTTTGTTCTATAAGTTCCTTGTGACTGAAACATGGAACCTTTGGAGTGTCTGGGTTTGGCTTGAGCAGCTCTGGTGCGTACTAGAAAGCACCAATTCTTAGTAGGCCAGTGCCTACTGAACCTGGGTGGTTGCACTTGTAGGAAATCTTTTACAGTTTGCATAGATTTAGCTTTATCTTCCATTTTTTTTTCAAAACGTCTTCTGCCTTATTACCAAATAGACTGTCCTGTTGTAAAGGATCATCCAACAATTTTGCTTTAACATGAACAGGCAGATTTTACTCCTTGAGCTAAGCATGCCTTCTTATCACAGATCCAGTTACAGCGGCCCTGTAAGAGGCCTCCAAGGAATCAAAACCATATTGCAAAGTATGCTTGCCAATCTGTTCAGCTGAATGCATTAAATCCTGCAACTCTATTTTCCACACAGTCAGACATCAACATCATTTTCTGTTTAAGTAATCCCATGACATGCTGCTGATATTTAAGCATATGAAATTGACAGTTTAAAGCCCTGATTGCCAAGGCTGCAGACGTGTAAACCTTCTTACCCCAACTATCCAGTGCCCTGGAGTCTCTATCAGAAGGGGTAGGATTTTTAGCAGTAGGAGCCTTAACGCCCTTGGGACCATGAGAAATGGTTTCAGGGTCAGCAGTAGGGTTTTTAAAAAGGAATTTGTGGGAGTCAGGAACACTAATATCTGTCTGGCTTACTAGTAGCCAGAGGCAGGGAATAAGGAGCCATGCTTGATTCTGAGAAAACAAACAATGTCTAAAACAGGAGTTATAGCCAAAGGCCTATGCTGAGGAAGAAGGAAATCCCTTTTTTAGATTCTGAAAAATCCTGACTCTCCCAGTGAAAGTGTTCCCTTAAGGTATGCAAAGTTTCTCCAAAAGAAAAATCCTCAGGAGGAGAGGCAGAAGGGATGGAATCTTCTGCATCAGAGTCCTCATAAGGTGGAATGGATAATTCCTAATCAGAAGAGGAATCAGAAGAAATAGAAACCTGATCTGATGATTCATAGTCAGTGCCTTGCCTAGTCCTCTTAGCAGGAGGGGGATGGGAACCTCTGACAAAGGTAATTAAATCCTCAGCCGTTTTGATCATTTGTTTTTTTTTTAGGCATAGAGGCCTGTGCACGTGGCCCAAGTGTCGTTTTTTTAGACATAGAAGTCGATTTTTGCCTAGGCTTTGCAGATGGCGTCTGTTTAATATACAAATCTTTAGGCCTGAAAACACCCTCAGAAGCTGGCGCCTGCTCAGCGGCTCCGGACCCATCTAAGGTAGATACATCCGCATGGGTTCAAAGTGTCTCGCGGCATACCAGACTCCGAATGGGTCTCAGTAGAAGCCTACGAATCAAAAGTAGCGGGTATCAGGGGCTGCGAAAGCACCTCACTGCGTACCGGCGACTGGCTTAGGAGAAGATTCGTCGTTGGTTTTGGACCTTGACAGTCTGCCTGTCTTTTTCTTTGCATTTCTTTTTTATGTATTCCGGTAGTTGGATTGCTACCCGACGACATTTCTGGATAGTTAAATCTTGAGCCCAAATATTCTGATGCAAAAATATACTGATGCTTAATAGTGCGTTTGGTTAAATTTAGCACAAAACCGACAGCGAGGCACGTTGTGGTCAGGGCCTAGGCAAGGAATACAGTACAAATGAAAATCCTTATGAGGTATTGGCTTCCCACAAGTAGTACAATTATTAACTTTTACTGATATCGGTAAGGAGCAAGAAAAAAAGTTTCCCCAATGGGGTACTTGGCTTTAGGTTGAAGACTTCGGTTCCGAAACTCGAAAAAGTACAGTTTTGTACCTACCATAAATGTAGATGTTCGAGGATTCCATTGCTGCAGTCCTGACTATTGGGTATAGTCCGCGTCCCAGTCGGCCCGAATACCAGAGTATAAGGCTGACGTCGGTCAGGGCGCATTAGACTGACGTCAGTACGTCAGGGTACTAATGCGCATGACCGACGACATATCCTCAGTCTTTTCTTGCCCCAGATGTCAGAAGACCCAAAAAGACAAGTCCCAAAACAACCTGCACCAAAAACATGTATAATATATACAACAACAATATATATATATATATAAAAAGATAAGCATGTAAACTCACCTACACAACCACCCCTAAACACAGAGGGAAGGAGGGAGACTGCAGCAATGGAATCCTCGAACATCTACATTTATGGTAGGTACAAAACTGTACTATGTTCTTCGTCTTCCATTGCTGCAGTCCTGACTATTGGGTAGAATCCCAAAGCAGAGGTAAGGGAGGCTGGCAAATTATAAAGTAGTAGGAGCTGACAACATGCCTTGTAAAACAGCTGTGGCAAAACCAGCCCTAGTCTTAGAGTATATAGGAAGGTGATGATGCCTAGAGAAAGTATGCACTGAACTCCAAGTAGCTGCTTCCAGAATATCCTTAGTTGCCACCCCCCTTAGAAATGCTGTTGAAGTGGCAGTAGCCCTAGTGGAATGAGGCCTGATCCCAGCTGGAATCTCCTTGCCATGATGGGAATAACAAAATGCAATGCAAAAGCCAATCCACCTAGAAATAGTTTGTTTTGACACAGGCTTGCCCTGTGAACTCAAAGCAAAAGAAACAAGTAACTGCTGAGACTGCCTAAAATTTTTAGTCCTGCTCAAATAATAACGAATTGCCTGTGTACATCTAAAGTGTGCAAAATCTTTTCCCTTTATTTTGAGGATCTGCAAAAACGAGGCAACTGAATAGTTAGGTTTAAAGCCACACTAGAAACCACCGTAGGCATAAACGAAGGATTAGTACGTAATGATACCCTGTCCTTATGGAAAATCAAAAAGCTCTACTGCCATAAGGGCCTGCAACTCAGACACCCTTCTTGCAGAAGTAATAGCCAACAGAAAAGCAGTCTTCCATGACAAATATTTCAATTCAGCAGTAGCTGCAGGCTCAAAAGGTTGTAGAGTAAGTTTTTCCAACACAAAATTGAGATCCCAAGCAGGAGTAGGAGCTCTACGTGGGGTCTTATATTCTTTGCCCCTCTAAGAAACTGCTTGAACAAAGGATGCGAAAACAAAGGTGGGTCACAATCATAGTGAGCTGAAATTGCTGCAGCATGAATCTTTATGGAAGAGAAGGACAAACCTTTGTCCAATAATTCAGTAAGATATTGAAGAGCCACACTCAAATTAGGCTCTGAAATCTCCAAATTCTTTGCTGTACTCCAAAATAAAAATCTCTTCCATTTTTCTGTACACTCTCCTAGTACTAGGCCTTCTAGCTTCCATAATCACATTTAAAACTTGTTGAGGAAGTTGAGACCTGCTGTGTTTCAACACAGAATATGCCAGGCTGTTAGATGAAGAGAGTGAAGCTTGACATTGAGCAGATGACCGTCCTTCTGAGATAACAGATGAGGAATCAGAGGTAAAGGCCATGGAGGCTTCTTTACCAGACTCCGTGAGAAGTGGGTACCAGTGTTGCCGAGGCCAATCTGGAGCTATCAAAATCATCCTTGGTCTGTCTTCTCTGACCTTTAACAGTACCTTTGGAAGAAGCGTAGAGGTGGAAAGGCATACACATGAAGGTTTTTCCAACTGAAAGACAGAGCATCCACTTTCCAAGCTGTGTGATGAAACCCCTTTGTGCAATACTTTGGCAGCTGGTGGATTACTGGAGAAGCGAACAGATCTATGTCTGAGTTCCCCATGACACTGTCAGTTTCTGAAATACATGAAGATCCAGTTTCCACTGGGGATCCATGATTTGTCTGCTTAACACATCTGCTAAGGAGTTCTGTGCTCCTGGCAGAAACCTTGCCTGAAGAGTTAGTTGCAAGCTTAGCAGTCTCCCATAAAATCATTGCTTGCCTGCATAGAGGATAAGAATGTGTTCCCCTTGCTTGTTGATGTACCACATGACAGTTGTGTTGTCTGTTAGAATCAACACCTGCCCTGGAAGAAGTAACTCCTTGAAAGCCATTAATGCAAACTGGACTGCTAACATCTCCTTCATGTTGATATGTAGATGCTGTAGTCTGGCAGGCCACTTGTCTTGTATCCACTTTCCATTTAGATGAGCTCCCAAGCAATGTCCGAGGCATCTGTCGTTAGAATCTGACTTGCCTCTGGCCGGGTCACAGAGAGTCCCTTGTTTAGGTGACATTCCTGAGCCCACCACAAAAATTCCTTTTGAATGCAAGGTATTATTTGAATGACAGTGTCCAAATCCTGGCAGTGCTGTGTCCATACATTTTTGAGATACCATTGTAGCTTCCTCATATGCAGTTTGGCATTGGGAAGCACCAGAATACAAGATGCCATGAACCCTAATGCTTGAAGGACTGTCCTTGCAGTCAGCACGGACTGATGAGATAGTTGATGGAAGTAAAGTGACAGACTCTTTTGTTTGTCCGGGGTTAAAAAGGCCATCTGGGCTGCTGTATTCAGTCTTACACCCAGAAAGCACATGTCTTGAGAGGGTACTAGACTGGACTTTATTTCGCTCACAGAATACCCTAGGCATCTTAGCACTGCTATAACATGTTCCAGATGCTGTAGAAGGTCTTCCTTTTCTTGAGCCAGAATCAGGCAGTCGCCCAAGTAAGGGTAGATTTGAATTCCTTGAAGCCTGAAGTAAGCTATCACTGAGCCAGAACCTTTGTGAATACTCTGGGAGTAGATAAGGCAAAGGGGAATGCAGAGAACTGATAATGAGAATTTCCAGCTCGAAACCGCAGATACTTTCTGCAACTTAGCCTTATAGGCACATGAAGGTAAGCTTCCTTGAGATCTAAAGTTACCATCCAGTGATCTTTTGCCCAGCAGAGGTAAAAGCTGTTGTAACGCCAACATCTTGAACTTGGGAATGTCCAAAACGTGTTGAGGAGAGATAAATCCAAAATTGGTCTCGGTACAAGGAACAGGCGAGAATAATCTCTGACACAGGGACTGGCTGAATGGCCCCTATGTGAAGTAACTGTAAACTTGCTTGTGAGCCTCTTTTCTTTGTAGAGGAGGAACGCCTGGCATGCCTTTGAAAGGGGCATTGTATGGAAATAAAATCTGTAACGAATGATATCCAACACCCATTTGTCTTGAGTAATTAAATCCCAATTTTCTTTGAAAAGAGACAGTCTTCCTCAAAGGAGCTGCCAGACGGAATCTGCTGGCAGCTGAAAAACAGGTCATTGGGTCTGTTTACGAAAGGACTGACCCCTGCCCTCACCAGAAGTCTGAGCAGGTGAACTCCTGTTCTAGGCCTAAAAGAACTTTGAGCCTACCACGCCTAGACCTACCCCTAGACTGAGAATCATAAGCAGGATATGTCCACCCCTTAGCAGGCCAATTTCTACTAAACTGGCTGCACCTGCAAAAATCTTTAACAGTTTGCATAGACTTAGCTTTGTCCTCCATTTTCTTTAAAACAGCTTCCACAGGCGAACCAAACAACACATCAGACTGTAAAGGAGCATCCAAAATCCTTGTCTTAACATGCTCAGCTAAATTCTGATCCTTCAACCAGGCATGCGAACAGAGCTGGTAGCAGCCACCCTCGAGGAGGCCTGTACAGCATCAAAACCACATTGCAAAGAATGCTTACCCACTTGTTCGGACACATGAACCAAATCCAGCAACTCTTTACACTCAATACCTTCCGCCAAAGCATCCACCTTAGATTTCAGAAAGAAGGTAATTCTGATATTTTAACATGTGAAACTGACAATTCAAAGCTCAGAGTGGAAGAAGTATACACTTTCTTTCCCCACCTATCCAATTATCAGTGGGGACAGGATTTTTAACCACAGAAGCTTTTACACCCTTAGGCCCCTGGGAAATAGTTTCTGGGTCCGCCTCTAGGACTCTTAAACAAATATTTATGAGCTTCGGCACCCTAAAATACCTATCAGGCTTAACAGGAGCAGGAGGCAAAGAGTCAGGGTTCAGGGAAGCCTCTGCAAAAACATCTTCCACCACATTCAACACAGGAGGAATAGCTAAAGGCCTATGTTGAGGTAAAACAAGAACTCCCTAAGCCTTTTCCTGAGTCAGAGTAATCCTGGCCTTCCCATTTAAAGTGCTCCCTCATGGAATGCAAAGTCTCTGAAAATGAGAAATCCTCAGGTGGAGACGCTGTAGGAGTGGAATCATCCACATCAGAATCAGAATAGGTAGGATACTCCTGCAAATCTTCCACAGAAGATTCTGAAGCCTCAGAACACTGTTCAAAACTCTCAAACTCAGATTCCACCCTAGGCCTCTTATCAGGCGGGGCATAGAACCCTGATCATAGTAATCAAATCTTCTGCCATCTTAAGCATATGTTTCTTAGGTACAGAACCTGAAATGGTAGGAGAAGCTCCCACTGAAGCTGTTTTGGCAACAGAAGGAGAGGCCCTAACTACCTTGGGAAGAGAGGGAAGAACAGTCACCAGCCTGGCCTACCTCCTGAGAAGGCACATCCTGTAAGAGTATAGTTTCTGCCTGGGACTCCATGGAAACTCCTGGCAAAACCTCCGCTCCACTGAGTTTCCAAAGAACCGACGTCCGGGACCCGGGTTTCCTCAACCGGAGCATCCATTTTATAATAAACACTAACCTGGCACAGTCTAACCTCCTCTTAATAGTGCTTGTTAAACCTAGCACAAGAGCGGCAACCAACAACGCTAAACAAGGATAATCCCTATGAGGTATCTGTTTCCCACAAGAAATACAGTTATTCACTTTTTCTGACATCTAAAATACTGAGGCAAGAAAAACCAAAATGTTCCCAACGGGTACTTAGCCAACTCTGTTTCGGTCTGAAACCTGCTCGGAAATATTTCAAACCTGCACTCGCAAAACTGCTTCTGCATCGACCCGCGCCTGACCGACGCCAGCCTCTGGTATTCGGGCCGACTGGGACGCGGACTATACCCAATAGTCAGGACTGCAGCAATGGAAGACGAAGAACATCGACAATTTCAGGAGTTGGCCAACTGGCACTTGCGAACTGCTTCTGCTTCGGGCACCACGTGGCAAGAAAGACTGATGAAAATGGCTTCAGCTGCATGTTTTATACCCCTGACGACTTGACGTCATGGAAGAAGGGACAGCAACCGATGCAGGACCCAAGACTTTGCTAATCAGGCTGACTGAGGGCAACCTACCAGCAGATTTCCCAAATGTAATGACTGCAATGGTGAAATACGAAGATAATCATTAATAATAAAAGTAACAACATGCTAAGTATCAGTTTTTCATTATCATCATCAATCAACATTGATGATAATGATGACAGCAATAATAACGCTCACTTGTTAACCAGGTAGGCCCCACTGAACACCAACCCTTTTTAGGGGGAAATCAAGGAGCAAAATCTAGCGAAGTGAATTGCTCAAGGTCACAAATAAGGAAAATGAGAGCTGAAGGAATCAAACCCCTTACCACAGAAACTACAGCTCATAACTTTAAGCCCCTATGTCAACTGATTGGGGAGTACTCTGACTCAGCTCTAACTGTTCAACAAATAATGTCTTTTGTTGCATTAGACAAGCTACATCTATTAGGGCCTCACTAAAATGCATATGGTGCTGCTCTGTGACTAACATTTTCATTATGTACTTCACCTTCTCTGGAAGGTCTCCCCAGTTATACATCAAAAACTCCTGCTAACTTTTAAAGCCATCACCAAAAATATCCTTGTCACACTCCTCATGAAGAGTCATCCTCACTACTAGGGGGACCACCTCAGTCAGCATCTATGAAATGGTAAAGTTAGATCTATCATGCAACATCTTCCCAGTCAGTATCGCTGCACAGCAGAAAAGAAAGTAGGCAACAAAGCTCCTTTCACAAAGGTGTTATACAGCGATGGCAGGCTAGTTCTTTTTTCTTTTATGGTCAGTTAGTATTTTTTTTTTAAATCTTAAAACTTTTTTGTGTGGCAGTAGAGGATATAAGGTTTAGGATGTCCAACAAAATTTGGAATGGAGAGATACGGTTGGCACAGGAGTTAGGACTTGCATCTTCAGCAGCTTGGATTCATAGAAAAGGGCTTACTAACACAGACACTAATTTCTGCCTTTTATTTAACTTTTGGTTAGAGTTTTAATGTATTTCTTAAGGATAGAGTTTTATTTATTTACTTTACATTTGTTGACCGGGAGTGTCTGGCTGAGCTATAGCACTTTCACCGGAGGCCTAAGGAGAAAAGCTCCAAAGATATAAAATGCAAAAAAAATAGCAATACAGATACATTTCAATAAAAATAGCAATATAGAATTTTGGTAGTTAAAATACGTAAGCTACATACATGTATGTTGTTGACTAATAACAGTACTATAAACAAAAAGGAGAAAGTAGTACAAGTTGTATGTTTTGGTTTAGAAAAAGAGTTGAGTAAATATAAGGTTTTGTATGCAGAGTAGCAGAAACTTAAAAGGTTACACAAGAATTTCAGGGAGCTGAGTAATGAAGAAGCTTTGGAGGTTGCATAGGAAGCAAACGATGAAGTCGTTAATGGTAAGTTTTAGTAAACTAGTTTGACTGTACTATAAAAGGTAGGTAATAAATCAAGGAGGGTGAGTACAATGACAGGAGCAGTGTTTTTTAAAGCGGTATTTGGCTGCTAGCTTAAATTGTTTGTGGTGAGTCAGGGGACCTTATTTCATAGGTACATAGGTTCATACTAGGCTATCTGCCCTAGGGCATTTTATAAGCCTAGCCAGAATGTGTTTGGCTTTCGCCACCCATTTTAAATTTATTTTGCTATGCCCATTTTCGAGGTTAGTATACTGTGCCTCTGTCTAAAAGTGACAAAGAAGTGATACCCGGGGTAAACCTACGATCTCCCATCCACTCATCAAGATTCCTCTTGAAGAGAGGAAATGAGGGACTCTGCCTAACCTGGACTGGGATTTTATTCCAGAGTGAAGGGAGCCTCTGGGTTATGAATCTGTCCCTCCAGCATGTCCTATTTATTTCAGTGCTGAGGTTCAAGTCTCGAAGCGTAGCTCGATGGGATTTGGATTTTCTGAGGTGCAGCATGTCCATTAATTCCGGGTTGGTCATGGCTTTATACGTCAGGCACAGATCGCCTCTGAGCAGGCGGTATGCCAGAGTAGAGCTGGAGTTTCTTTAACCGGGCAGCATATGGCATCTGTTTGAGCCCTTTGATCCTCTTGGTGAGGTACTTTTGGGGTCTTTCCAGTTGCTGCAGGTGTCTGGTAAGGTACATCCCAAAAGGGGCATTGTACTCAATTACAGGCCTGATGAGGGATGAGTAAAGAGGCACGATGACCTCCCCTGATCTAGATGTGAATCCCTTCATGATTAGGTGGGCTATATAAAATGTTTTTCTAACCACTTTGGCCACGCGGTTGTCAAATGAGAGACTGCTATCAACTTAGGTCCCCAGGTCCCCAATTACTTCTGTACTTAATGGATTACTTAATGGATTACCACCTATGTGGTAATTTGTGGGCACTTTTTTGCCAAAGGGGATGACTATACACTTTTTGGCATTTAGCTTGAGGCCATGGCTCTGGCACCAGTTGTCTGTTTCTATGAGGCCCTTTTGGAGGATGCTTGTGTCGGCTGGAGAGTCGATTATGACGCCCAGTTTGCAATCATCTGCAAACTTTGTCAGCCACAGTCCTTCCGTGTTGGCCTGTACCTCTGAGAAATATATACCGAACAAGAGAGGTCCCAGGACTGAGCCTTGTGGGACACCACTTGTGACTGGTTTGGAGTCTGACATGGCTCCAGCAATTCTAACCATGTGGGTTCTGTCCTTGAGCCAGTTTGCAATCCATCTAGTGACATAGGAGTTTATATTTAAGCTGGTGAGCTTATCTATAATGCCCGAGTGGGGTATTGTATCAAAGGCTTTTGCGAGGTCCAGGTAGGCTGTGTGGACCACCTTCCCCTCATCAATGGCCTTGGTGACTGTTTCAAAGAAATCAACCAGGTTTAAGAGGCAGGATCGGCCCTTAACAAAGCCGAACTGGGGAGGATCCAGTGTCTGTAGGTCCACAAATATCTTTGTTTATGACGTCCATGATCATCCATTCCATAGCGTTGCAGACCAACCCAGTCAGGCTTATGGAGTGATAGTTTCCAGGATCCGTACCATGGCCATTTCTGGCCACTCTT